>NC_064614.1:604109137-604412167 GCF_023898315.1 Schistocerca nitens | reverse complement strand
CCGAGTTCGAGTCTCGGTCCAGCACACAGTTTTAATCTGCGAGGAAGTTTCATATCAGCGCACACTCCGCTGCAAAGTGAAAATCTCATTCTATGAACTAAAAATCAGTTCTGAAAGAAAGTTGTTCATTGCATGATTATATACCAACCTTCCAGAGATAGAGGTCAAGTAAAAACTTCACAAGAAGTATCGTCATCATCTTTCAAACTATTACATCCTAAATAAGAATATAAATGTGTAAATCACGAGCTAAAAGCTTCTCCATTGGCCTCAGTCACCTGAAAATCTCTCCGCTGCCCACCAAGAAAATTTGACTACACTGCTTGATCTCAATATTTTACGCTGTTAGTCGGATAATCCGCACCAAAAATGGGGATTTCCTGTCACTACGAGCGGCAACTCGCAGAAAGGCGGACCAGGGACAACTTGCATTGCATCTGGTTTTGCCCCATACCCCGAAATGAGGAAGGTCATATTCAGGCAGATCCAAATGCTCTTGAGACAACCTGCTTTTGGTCATCCATAGTGTCATCTCTGACGAATTTTTAGAAATGTTTTCATTAAGTTACTTGTTTTGAATTCTCTGATTTCTTGGTGGGATTCTCTGTGTTAATGCCTCTGACACGAATAAAAAACTGTGCAGAAAAGTGAAAGTAAAATATGTAACGTCAAAACTTGTCTTACAGCAAACAAGATCAAATAGAGAACACTTACAACATACTTAGAGAGGCCGAGCGACATTGTGGTGCGGAACAGATCCAAACACTGAGCCCTGTTGTTAGTTCCGTCCTTATGTGTTACCTGTGACCGCTCTGGACGCAGTCTAGATACGGCCTGCGTGAGGATTAACAAATAATGACAACCAGTACACCAATCCATTTGGAACAAGATTCAATAAAGACCTCTCTTACATGAGGGAAGACATAACATTGATCGCGACAGTATTTTGATCCAACTGAAGCATGAGGGTGTGTAGATCTTGCTGATATGAGAGCAGATGTATTTCAAGTTGGAACAAAGTAATCTCGCCGGTACTTCACTTGCATCCGGCGAGTGCTGTTGGGGGGGGGGTTCTGAGAACTTGGGCGCCCTAGAGCCACTGGTCGGTGGGTGACCGGGTGGCGGGGCGCGGGGGCCGGCGCTACCGCTTGAGCAGCCCCAACGAGGCGGCGGCCTGGCGGCAGCGCGCCACCACCTCGGCCTGCACCAGGCTGAACGACATGGCGATCAGCACGAGGCCGAGCAGCAGGTAGGCGCAGCACGCCACCAGCTGCAGCTCGGCGCGCTGCTGGAAGGTGCGCAGCGACTTTCCCGGCACCAAGTCGCCGAAGCCGATGGTGGACAGCGTGATGAAGCAGAAGTAGGCGCCGTCCAGGAAGCTCCAGTCCTCCCAGCGCGCGAAGATGGCGGCGCCCAGGCAGATGTAGCCCGTCAGCACGACCAGCACCAGCCACACCGGCACCCGGCTCTGCGCCTCCTGCCCACACCAGAACCACTCACATTACAGTCTACACATATACATATAGCTCTCCAATAGTCACCTCCTTTAATTAATTTCCGAACAGCGTTAGGCGCAGGGAAAAAGTTCTCATTGAGGATGAACGCAACATTGTTAACCTGTGTATCGACTCGTGCTACACCTTTCATTTAGATTGCATTGGTTTTCCTTTTCTTCCCCTGACATGTTTGTTTGATATGTTGTCTGTCATTAAGTGGCTGCTTGGTTGTCTTTTCCCTCTGCTATCAATATCTGCGTTTGATTCCGGGAAACTGCTATGGAGGAAGTGAGATCTTTGACCGGTTGTAACCTCGTGTGGTGGCGCGGAAGTAGGGGCGTGCGCTCAGAGCGTCTGGTGGACACGGGAGGGCAGTGTGGCTCGGCAGCGCGGACCAGGCGTGGTCGGTTGTACCGAGCCGCCGCCTGATGTATATCGGTTGTGTGTAACGAGCGGGTGGAGTTGACGGAAGAGCTCCCCGCGGGTTGGTTGTATACAGAATCGACCCACGAGTAGTTGCTGTTCTTTTCACCTTGGTGGGACGTTAACAAGCTTCTTTAAGTCCTCCGTTTCAACACTGGAGTTTAAAAAGGAGACAACTAACATGAAGGAGCGGTCACTCTACCCGTCAACGTAGCAGAGAAGACCTGAACTCCGGTGGCAGAGCCTGTTGTCACGTGACCGTGGCGTGTTGGGTACACTGGCGACGCGTGTGCAGTCGGAGGTGTGGATCCTTGCCACCGGAGGTCGTGTACTGCCTGTTCGAGCAGAATTGCAAGCTAAGTTAGTGGAAGGTTTAATCATTAAGTAATAAGTTTGCGTAACCAGTGTCTCTTCTGCCTTGTGGCCTCCGGCGATCGGGTTTTCCTGTCCCCGGCACCGGTGTAATTGAAGACAGTGATCTTTGCTCCTCCTCTCCTTACTGCCCAATGGGATGTGTAGTTTTGGCAGTTTAATTGTTTCGCTATTCTGTCGTGTGTTATGAGTAAATTCATGCTTCTTGTTGGTTGATCATGTGCTCGCTCATTCAGCACTGTGTGATGTAATGTTTCCTTGCACGAGGTTAGCTCTAATTCTGTCAGCAAGTTAAGCCATCTTATTACGAGTTTTCGCTGGCTAAAAGTCGGTGCAGTGACCAGACTGAGAGTGGCAATTGTGTTTACGGGCGTATTTAAATTGGTCAGCGTTCTGCCTAGCCTGAGCATCCCTGAGTGGGTGATTTGTGGCCGCCTTACACGGGTCCGTCATATCTGTTATGTTCTAATGATACTCCAGGACACTTTTGTTTAAAAACCTTTTAAATTCCTTCATTCCTTTATTGCCATTAATCGTGTGTTTGCTGAGACCTTTGATTTTTTTTAATGGCGGTGATGGTAGCTTGACTACCTCACCGTACTTTATTACCAAAGTTCTGTATTTACTTTAGTAGCCTGTTTACTAACGTTCTTTAAATTTTTTAAACTGTTGTATTGCTATAAATTACTTGATTTCCATTAGCGGGGTGTTCTGAAAGGCTGTTATTGCCGTACTGCTAGCTTCTGTTGTGTGTGTGTGTTTTTTTTTTAAGAAATTTTTAAACTGTTGCATTGCTGTAAATTACTTGATTGCCTTTAGCGGCGTATTTAAAAGACTGTTTATTGCCGTACTGCTAGTTTCTGTAAGATATGAATAAAACATTTGTGTGTGAAAATCTCACCCCGAAAGTAAACTACTAGAAATTTGGCCCCGTTTCCCAACTTGTGGTGTCGCTTGTAGTAACCGTAACCACTGTGTGTGTCAATTGTGATTACATGTCAAACACCACATCTCCTAGTTAATAAAGCAATTGAAACCCTCGAGATGTTTACAGTCATCCAATAAACAATAATGTAACGCTAAACACAGCAATATTTTCAAAAATAATTTGAAAAGGCAGGGAAAAAAGGAGGATTATTTTCCGTTTACTTGTGTCCACAGGCCTTCTATATTTTAGGCAGGACAAGCTTTTCCACTAGGACTGTTACTAAATGTCTGTATTCATCACGGTCGCGATTTCTGCCTATTATGGCATTCTCAAGAGACAGTTCACTATGAAGTGGGTCAGTGCATATCGTTTTTCCTGACAGGACACTGTCCTAGTCTAAACTATGCTTACGTAGCCCATGTGCGTAGTTCGGCAGGTCAGTGTCTTCTATTTCAGGTGAGATAGGTTGATTCCGTCATGATATTACAAACCATCGGGGATGATAGAGAAAGGTAAATTTGAAACTTTAAACTTCCTGGCAGATTAAAACTGAGTGCAGGACTGAGACTCGAACACGGGTCCTTTGCCTTTCGCGGGCAAGTGCTCTACCAACGGAGCTACCCAAGTATGACTCACGCCCCGTCCTCACAGCTTTACTTCTGCCAGTACCTCGTCTCCTACCAACCAAACTTTACAGAAGCTCTCCTGCGAACCTTGCAAAACTAGCACTCCTGAAATAAAGGATATTGCGCAGACATGGCTTAGCCACAGCCTGGGGGATGTTACCAGAATGAGATTTTCACTCTGCAGCGGAGTGTGCGCTGATATGAAACTTCCTGGCAGATTAAAACTGTTTGCCGGACCGAGATTCGAACTCGGGACCTTTGCCTTTCGCAGGATGGTAGGAGACGAGGTACTGGCAGAAGTAAAGCTGTGAGGACGGGGTGTGAGTTGTGCTTGGATAGCTCAGTTGGTTGCCGGCACGGTAGCTCAGCGTGTTCGGTCAGAGGGTTAGCATCCCTCTGTAATAAAAAAAAACTGAGCTAATCGACCAACAACGAACTTCAAGGGATGTCTTACGACGTCCGCCCCGAGCAGATGCAACGAACCAAAGCGAACAAAATGAGATTAAAAAAAAAAAAAGTTGGTAGAGCACTTGCCCGCGAAAGGCAAAGGTCCCGAGTTCGAGTCTCGGTCCGGCACACAGTTTTAATCTGCCAGGAAGTTTCATATCAGCGCACACTCCGCTGCAGAGTGAAAATCTCATTCTGGAAAGGTAAATTTGTCAATTTGAGGTAAGAGAACTAAGCGACCGCGTTGAAAGTTAAAAGGTAACATCGTTCTTATAGACAATGGACCTCTTCTACTAAAATCTGTTTGCTTTCCAAATTTTTGGAAGAAGTGGTCTGAACCTTGCCTCTAAAATGCGTAACTGAAGAGCTTTGAAACGAGTTCAGAAGACCAGGTGTACTTCACCGTAGCGGAGATGGTACATACCTCTTAAGGTATGCATTTTAGCGCACGTGATTACCATATTTTTCATTTCGAATAATCTTTCCTGACATATCCCTGCATATTGAATGGTCCTTCTGGTATATCCTCTATAAATAACTAGTGTCCGCCAGAATAAACGAGTCTTAGCCATACATAGAGAGGGCACAACACAGTAACACCAACTTCCACGGAAGTGAAACATAGTTATGGTCAGACACTATTGAGGGCGCACATAACAAAGACAACGTTATACCTCCGCCTTAAGTCACCCAAGTAGTCCCCAAGTGGACATGGATCACCTAATCACGATATAACCGGACAATGATGAACCCGTAGTGGTAGCGTATTTGATTAGTAATCAAAACGTTCTCTGTCCCGGATTCGACCCCCACCACCGCTTAAATTTTGAATAAAAATCAACGGCAATGGCGGACGAAAAATTACGTTGTAAGACGTCATCCCCATTCTGCCAATGGCCTTGTCAAAGGGGCAGAGGAGCGGACAGAGGTCCAGTGCGATCTCTTGCCCTTGGGTTGGGAAACTGCCAGTAAAGATGAAAGAATCAGCACTGACCAATGGCATGAGCATGCACAAGGGGACGGAAACCACTGCATTAAAGATATACTGTACAATTTGTGTCCCCACCACACATGGCCTGTAATTAAAAATCTGCCATGATGATGTCTCCATTGCCAATAGATTTCGAAATAGCCCCCATTCGGACCTCCAGAATTGCCAAGGAGGGGGGACAACGAGAAAAATATTGAATAACCAAGGAGGGATGATAATCTACGACACGTGACATGGAATGTCGGAAGTTTTAACGTCGTAGAAAGCTAGAAAATCTGAAAAGGGAAATGATAAGGCTCAGTCTATATAGTGAGAGTCAGTGAGATGAAACGGAAAGAGAACAAGGATTTCTGGTCAGATGAGTATAGGGTAACACCAATTGCAGCAGAAAATGGTATAACTGGAGTGAACAGGAAGGTAGGACGGAGAAGGTGTTATTGTGAAAAGTACAGTGATAGGGCATCCATCAGAATCGGTAGCAGACCTACACTGACAACGATAGTTCAGGTATATATGCACACGTCGCAAGCCAAAGATGAAGATAGAGAAAGTATATGAGGGTACTGAACCAGTAATTCAGTACGTAAATGGATATAAAAGAACAGACATCACGCATTCATATAACTGATATGTCTAGCTGGGCAATGGATCCAACTTCCTCTGTGCTGGTGCACATATACGTCCGAATCCCTGTGGCAAACTCAGAGTATCGAATGGGAGTACAATGGACAGGGACTGAGGATAGATGGCGCTCTGTAGGAATGTGGATCGGCCATGAGGCGTGCCGATATAGTCCGCGCAGTTGCTGTAACTCTGTGTCCTAGATGGCGCAATGGTTAACGCACCTCTTAGTAAGAAGGATATCCAGGGATCGAATCAGGTTTCAGTACACATTTTCACTCGTCGCGGCTGATTCTGCGCAATGTACCGCTGCAGCTGACAGTAGTGATACCCTTCTATTTACAGTCGTGAGTTGCCAAGTACTACCAGCGGTCCAACTAGCACAATGACTTCGTGCACAGGGTTAAAAGTAATGTGGTACAGTGATCGAGCAGCTCCTCATAAGTCACACATATCTGTAGTCACTGCTAAGTGACGCTTGAGGAGGTGTAAAGAGCGACACCACTAGGCTGTGGATGATTGGAAAAGAGTGGTTTGGTGTGATATATCACATTGATCTCCGTGGCAATCCGATGGAAGGATTTGGGTTTAATGAGTGCTTCGAGAACGTTATCTGCCATCAAGTGCAACGCCAACAGTGACGTACAGAGGAGGTAATGTTATTGTTCAAATGGCTCTAAGCACAATGGGACTTAACATCTGAGGTCATCAGTCCCTAGGCTTAGAACTACGTAAACCTAACTAACCTAAGGACATCACACACATTCATGCGCGAGGCAAGATTCGAACCTGCGACCGTAGCAGCCGCGTGGTTCCGGACTGAAGAATGTAATGTTACATTATAGTATTACGGTGTATTCGCCTCACCGTACTTAAGAAAACGCCAAATGGAGAGGGATGCGAACACATTTTACAGCATTACCTACTACGTAAAGTAGAGGAACTGTTCAGGGACGATAACTGTATCAGCATAACAATCCATCCTCTCATACAGCAGCATCTGTGAGGCAATGATATGTGAACAACATTTGGACTGCCCTGCCCAGAATCCGAATCTTAACCCACCGGAACACCTTTGGGATGAGTTAAAATATCGACTTCGCTTCAGACCGCAGCGTCCAACTGCCATTCCTCCAGAGACATTCAGAGACATTACTGAAAGCGTCTTCAGCAGAGACGAACGCTGGACACACCCCAAATTAATGTCCACAAATAAGAGTCAGGATACTTTTGATAAAATATTGCAATCATTCTAAAGAATTGCGACTCATTAAACAGTAATAAATATTACTTCCCTCAGAATTTGTGTTACGACAAATACAATGAGGTGAAAGGAGTTAACTGTAAACATGAATCACGGTTAACATGAAGAAGTGGTAAGATGAAGTAGCAATAACCTTAACAGCTAAAGCATAATATTAAAAAAGGAAGCTAATGGAAGGCAGACTTAAGGAGATGACAGTCACAAGAGAGAAACGTAAGACATTTCGTGTTGACAAACGCTGGCAAAGAATGAACGTACCACACACTATATGGCAAAACGTGGACCTATCAGTTAAGAAATCACGAAAACAGGGTAATCTAAGATGTAATGGTACAAATCACTGCGTCGAATACAAAAGGAAGCGGCCGCCAGGTGAGAAAAGAATTTCACGAGAAAATTCTCACTCATTTAAGGAACATATCCATTGTTAATTAACCTGGCAATGAAGGAGAACTTTCCGCTCGCATGACTGTTATCCATAGATTAAAAAATTCATAAAAGTTTCGTTTCGCTGGATAGAGACGTAAACGTAAGTATTACTGAAAGATTAGCCTTTACACTTGTTCCTACTGGCCAACTCCTACCTACGAGGCCGTACTAGCAGCCATCTATAATCGTAGGACATGCGATAAGCATTTCGCCAATCTCTCTAGCCGTTATTGCCAATAGACGAATCCTGATGACGTTGCAGATTTTTTTCCCACGTCCTTCTGCATAAAGTACGTCACAAAACATTTCATCTTATGAATAAACAAAAGAAAGTTTAATTGTCTGAGAGTCATTTCCATATATGCAGTTAAAGAAATTAAGAAGGGAAAGCAACTTCGCGGTCGCGCTTGTAGTCCAAACGAATACTTGTCATCTTTCGTCAAATGGCGTCAATGGACGCGATGTGGGTCCGCACGTTGTCAGCTTTCTGGACATTGGAGCGACCACTTCTCTATCAAGTAGCTCCTCGTCTGGTCCAATGAGGCTGAGTACTCACCAATCTCCCCCCCCCCCCTCCCACAACAACCACTTCAGGTCAAGGGAGAAGTAATTGGCAGTACTGGGAGTTCAACTCCGGTCCTCGACTTTCCAGTAAAATAGATGAAAATCGTATATACGGAACAGAGCACAGTATTGAAATATGAAAACTAAGGAATTTATTCCTAAAGTGCCTCGCACCTAAATATCAAACTAGTTGGCCACTAAGTGAAGAATCCATGTGACACGTAGAAGTGACAGCACATAAAAAACGAGCCTCTCATGTCTCAGATATATTTTACAAGAAGAATGGCAGAGAGGTGAAGTCTCGTCTGGCCTGCAATAGAGTTTATCTTGAACGTAGTAAGGAACGCAGGATTCACTTGCAAACAGTAGCACGAAACAGGAGCTCATAAAGAATCCAAAGACTCATAAAGAATCCAAAGGCCTTGTTATGTGTAATAAAATGTGACATAAACGGCTACGTGCATTGTTCCAATTTTTCGTGACAAGTGGGTATCAACACAGCTACGAAAATCATAGGTTTCCTCAATCTAACGTTGGAACGGACGCGATACTGTGCTTTTAAATTCTCTCTCCCACGGTATTTTATTCAATCGATTCATATCGGTCAAATGTAAATTTTGCAAACGGAGTCTGTCATTGTTTTTCAATAAAAGTTTCAAATATGCACTTCCCGGAGCGGTGCTGTGTATTTGAAGGCTGATAGAAAGCTTTCGTTTGTATATTACATCAAAAGTAAATTGAGTTTGATATTGGGACTAGGCTCTCATAAAACTCTAAGACGACGGTTTTTTCCTCCTGTAACTCAAGTACTCACGTTCACGCAAAAATCACGGCTTTTAACTCAGTATAACGAAACGCATTTTATGCCTAACTGGCTGCGGAGACTTTCCTTCGTGCACTCGATACCCTCGTTTGCATACACAACGGCCTAATCCTTCGCTGATATAGGGCACATTTACCGCCCGGAACGAATTTGCTTCCAACACATTTTCCGTGCAAGTGTGCCATAACAGCGACCTCCGTCCTCTACTCCACCCCCGAGGCGTGAATAAACCGCTTTGAATAAAAGCAAGTTACGCCTTTCAGAAAGAAAAAATGGCTGAAATCTACATATTAGATAAACAAGTTCAAGTAACACACACTAGATAGACGAGCTGGAAGTGATTGCCACAACTACTGATGGAACATGTCGCACATGCTTGTGCGTCGCACGGTATGTGGCCCCGTTGTCGTGGTGTCATCACTGACAAAGTATTGGCTGAATTTTTAGAACTTTTAAAGCATATACTGGCCAAAATTCTAAGCCTGAATTTGGTTCAAATGGTTCAAATGGCTCTGAGCACTATGGGACTTAACATCTGAGGTCATCAGTCCCCTAGAACTTAGAACTACTTAAACCTAACTAACCTAAGGACATGACACACAGCCATGCCCGAGGCAGGATTCGAACCTGCGACCGTAGCGGTCGCTCGGTTCCAGACTGAAGCGCCTAGAACTGCTCGGCCACACCGGCTGGCCCTGAATTAGGTTATTAAAAAGAGGCACAATAGTTTTATTTTCATATTTCAAACGTTCACCACAATATTATGGACAAAGTTTGCTTGAAGTTGTTTATAGAACAGGCCTAAAAATCATTTGTTGTTATTTTCTCTCACCAGATGACTTGAGCCGGTGAGTGAAAGTAAGGAACTCGGAGTCCCTTCGGATTAAGGATAGTGTCAATCTTTGTTCCATATTTCTGTCATTAATTTTAGGTTCAGCCAGAGCGCCTTAAAGTAGGTCTTCTACCATGTTTCAATGCATTTCTGTAAAGTTTACATGCTTATTTGAATCCTTAACCCCACGTACATGCCAGTGCTTTCATTATTTCCCTCTCATTGTGGCACAGATAGCTGTCCAGCTTCCACCACTAATCTAAACGTAGTTGATCGTGACGTTTTACAGTGTAGCTAAGTCCTTCGGAGCGTTTTTTCTTTTTTTTTTTTTTTTTTTTGCGGGTCTAAACTTAATACATTCATAATACTAAGCATTTTACTTTTCAACCTGAGCTTTTATAATTTATAACCCGTTAGAGAGTCCATACAGGGCAGCGTCTGAAACAGTCCGCCCCCGGTAGCTGAGTGGTCAGCGCAGGGCAGAATATCAATTCTAAGGGCCCGGGTTCGATTCTAGGCTGGGTCGGTAATTTTCTCCGCTCAGGCACTGGGTGTTGTGAATGATCATCATTTCATCCTCATCGACGCGCAAGTCGCCGAAGTGGCGTCAAATCGCAAGACTTGTACTCGTTGAACGGTCTACCCGACGGGAAGCCCTAGTCACACGACATTTTTAGCGTCTGAAACGGAGGGCAAGTTTCCCGATAACTTTTTATCTAAGGACAAGTTATCGAAAGACTTCACAGCCAAAACAGTTTGCTGTACTTGCTTATAATTCGAACGATGGTAATAATCTGGGACAATTGTTATCATAGTTCTTTTTTTAGTGAGAAGAACAGTAAGAACATCTGATCAGTTGGTCAGTTTCAGTAAACACGCAGCAAGGGCCCTAAAATTATATCTCGATTTTGTTATGGAGTCGTGAAAGGCTAGGTAAGGGCTTGAAGAAGAGCAATAAAATTTAAATAACAATACCTTCATATCTTACGGGGAAGTAAAATAATATTTTCAAAGAATACGGAAACATATTGCTGAATTCGTCAGAGCAACGGGCCCTGCACGACAACCAGTAAGAACCGTTGTAAGTAGGCTGTTTAGGTTTTTATGTTGGTAACACCACGTAGCGCTCTGTACGACAATCACTGACTGTGCTGTGTGCAGTCTGTGGCTGGTTGGACTCTTTGTTGGAATATTCTCTTGGGTAGTGTTGGGCAGTTGGATGTGAACAGCGCGTAGCGTTGCGCAGTTGGAAGTGAGCTGCCAGCAGTGGTGGATGTGGAGAGATAGGTTGCTATAAGCGGTCGATCTGGACGTGTATCCGCCAGAAAAAGGAAATTTGTGAAGATGTGAGGTAAGTGATTCATGAAAGGTATAGGTTATTGTTAGTCCTTTTGTAGGGATTTTTGAAAGTCAGATTGCGTTGCGCTAAAAATATTGTATGTCAGTTTAGTGATGATCAGAATAAGTAAAGAGAAAACTGTTTGTGTACGTTGAGTTTTGCTCAGCTGTTTGAAAATCAAATAACGTAGAAGTTTACTAGCACAGTGTTTCATAATTTTTCTATGGGGACGTTATACCATCCGTAACTGAAGGTTGCTTGACAGAGAATTAACAAAGCTAACATGACTTACTACCGCAGATGAACATTGAGAAGCAGGAAAGTACTTTGAAATTTGGTCGTATTATTCCAACCATTGCAAAATGTGTAACAACTAGCGAACGAAAGGTCTGGCTGAAAGGCCCCATTGCCACCGAACAAGGTGTCATTTCTTGTTGGTGAACGCGATCTAGTTCGCTACATTCCTGATCAGGCGAATCAAGTGCGTCTGGCCTGATGCCACGAACAAATGACCGTTCACTGCACCCAGTTGTGGCAAGACTGTTTGGGCACAAATTTATGGAAGCTACACGTGAGCAACTCCGATAATAATATTATAGTGGAATGAGGAAATGATATTTGAGGATGGCTGAATGCCGAAAAGTGTAATCACAAAAAATAAAGTGCGACCAAGACAGCAAAATTTTATGTACAACAAATATGACAACAAGCAGAGTGCACGTATAAGCAACTTACAGTTGCTCTGATCAAGCGTTACAAAGAATCAGAGGCCTGGGTTTGAATATTGTTGAACATTTCAGTTACTGCTCTGCCCCAGTATTTCATTCTTTTACTTAAATTCCAACGTTTTGCTCCGCCTTATGTTAATGGAGACTTTATCCATATTCAAGCATTGGCTTGCTATTGTTGTTGTTTTCTTTAACTCTTGCCTCCACTTCTAAGCGTTTGTCAAGATGTGGCGCAACATGTTGAACTCTACGTTGCAGCTGTATGTCAACGTGTGTAAGTGTCTGAATGACACACGCATAATAATGGAAGTATGAACTAGCAATTCAGTACTCAAAACGCATCCCACATAATCACAAAGAAGAAAAAAAGGAACAGCTTTAATACACCTGAAAATGTGTAAAAACTCAAAACGTTCCTTGCCATAAACAAAGTTACAGAAAAACTGAGGCATCAGGTGAAGATAATGATCCAGGAATAGTATTTACCAGAGGGAAACGCATACGATGTATGTAGATACACATTACAGGTGGTCCACACACAGCTAAACTGAAGTAAACACCAGTCGCTTGTAAGAGTCAGAGGGGCCATATGAGCATAGACGAGAGTGCAATACAGTAATAAATTCTATTGTGTCTGATGATGCTATGTTTATAATCGGCACAACACTACCATAACTCAAATGTGTCATACAAAATCTGATCAAAAGTGTCTGGACACCTGTTAATGGACATTGATATGGGGTATGCTCACCTTTCACCTTGATGAGAACTTCAGATCTGAACGTTTCAATGAAATGTCTCAATATGGAGCAATGGAAGCCTGTTCGTCCTAAAGAGACGAAACCAGAGGAGGCACCGAGCGAGGTGGCGCAGTGGTTAGACACTGGACTCGCATTCGGGAGGACGACGGTTCAATCCCGCGCCCGGCCATCCTGATTTAAGTTTTCCGTGATTTCCCTAAATCGCTCCAGGCAAATGCCGGGATGGTTCCTTTCGAAGGGCACGGCCCACTTCCTTCCCGTCCTACCCTAATCCGATGAGACCGATGACCTCGCTGTCTGGTCTCCTTCCCCAAAACAACCCCAACCCAGAGGAGGCACTGATGGTGGACGCTGGGTTCAGGAGCGAAGTCGACTTTGTGACTCATCCCAAAAGTGTTCAGTTGGGTTGACGTCGGGACTTCCGGTATACCAGTCAATTTCAGCAATGTTATCGTCCGAAACCGAGGCCTCACAGATGTTGCTTCATGACATTGTGCATGTGCATTTTCGTCCTGACAGTAAGTAGTACATTATGTTGCAGAATGTATTCACATGCTTCTGCATTTAGCATCCTCTTACGCTCAGGAGGGGGATACACCATAACCAAGATGAACACTGTCATACCGTAACACCACTTCCTCTGTACCTCTCTATTGGCACTGTACGTGATGGGAGATAGCGTTAACTAAGCACTCGCCAAACCCAAACCCTTCCATGGGACTGCCACAGGCATAGCGTGATTCATCACTCTAAATCATTCACTTCCAGTCATCCACTGTCCAGTGCCGTCGCTCTTTACACTCCAGTGGCGCTGCTCTTCACACTACCTAACGCAATGCGTACCATTGATTGCAGAAATGAGTGGCTTAGAAATATCAGCTTTATCGCAGCAACAAATTCTTTTTACACATTAAATGGATTCGCAGTTGCGAATAAGGACAACCGTCAGCTGTAGAATGGAATGACGACAGTGAAAATCTGTGCCGGACCGGGACATGAACCCGGTTTTCCCGCTTATCCCGAGCGGTCGCCTTACCATTTGGCTATCCGTGCACGACCCACGGCGTGACTCAAACTTCCATATGTCGTCAACCATGCGTCTGCGACATGTACTCGTACATCCTTTATGTATATTTTCGTACAGGTCAGACGCTGTACTTGAAAGTCGCTTGCCCGGTATCGACAGAGAAACACGATATTGCACTGTCTGTGTTATTGTGCTTACGAAGCAGGTTCCTTTAGACAAGTATGCATGTCCAAAGGAACAGGTACTGCAGCGGCTACAGCCATTACGAAATACAATGGTTGAATGAAAAGTAATTCCTCCACCTTCGTTAATTGGGTTTAGATGGGAATATTTTAATAAATCAAACACTTAAATAATCCTTAGAATGTGATCTTTAATTACCAATATTCACTTTCCCACATAATCACCAACCAATTGATTGAACAAGTTTTCTGAAGCCGTCACGGAAGAAGCCGACAGTCTGTTTCCGCAACCACAGCCTCACAGTTCTCTCAACGTCTTCATCAGAAGCATAATGATATCCCCGAAGATCGTCTTTCATTATCGGGAACAGATAGAAGTCAGACGGTGCTAAATCTGGACTGTATGGAGGATGCCGTACGGTGGTGAGAGTCAGTCTCTGAAGTTCCAATGTGGTGGCACGTGAAGTGTGTGGTTAGCCAAGCAACGCAATAATGTGACCAAAACGTTTTGTGAAAAGCCGATTGTGCTTGCAGTTTCTCTCTGAGTGATACGACGATCGTCCTGAATCAGTCTGTCTATATTTTGCTTGTAAAACTCGGTGCTTGCTGTCACAGGAAGTCCAACTCTTTGTTTGTCACGTAGGTCAGATGTTCCCGCCTCAACATCTTAAACTTACTCTCACATCGACGCACAGTACTCGCATCAACACAATCTCCAAAAACTGCTTTCATTCTCTGATTAATCTCCTTTGGTGACACCATCAAGAATTCAATGACTGCACGTTGCTTAAATCGTATTGACCCACCGTTTGGGCAGGGTTCCATACTTTACACTGTAACAACATAACCATTCAATGCTAAGGCTTCCCGCCAATTGAAACTGTAGAGAAGAGGCTACGGAACAAGCCAGTACCTGCCGCATGCCAATGCTGCCAACTGTTGAAGAGTTACGAAGGTGTAGGCATTACTTTTCAGTCAACCCTCGTACATTAAACGAATTCGCAATTGCGGAATAGTCCCCCATTCGGATCTCCGGGAGGGGCTGATAAGGAGGTGGTGACCATGAGAAAAAACTCAATAATCAATGAAAAGATAACGTTCTACGAATCGGCCTCGAAAGTCAGAAGCTTGAACGTGCTAGGGAAGCTAGAAAATCTGGAAACGTAAATGCAAAGACTCAATCTAGACATGGTAGGGGTCATTGAAGTGAAATGGAAAGAAGACAAGGATTTCTGGTCAGATGAGTATAGGATAATACCAGCAGCAGCAGAAAATTGTGTAGGATACGTTATGAATAGGAAACTAGGGCTGAGAATGTGTTACTTTTAACTGTTCAGTGATAGGGTTGTTCTTATCAGAATCGACAGAAAACCGACACCGACGATAGTTCAGGTATACATACTGACGTCGCAAGCTGAAGATGAAGAGATATAGAAATTATATGATGATACTGAAAGGACAATACAGTACGTAATGGGAGATGAAAATCTAATAGTCATGGGGGACAGGAGTACAGTTGTAGGGGAAGGGGTAGAAGAATAGGTTACAGGAGAATATGAGCTTGGGACAAGGAATGAGAGACGACAAAGACTAATTGAGATCTGTAATAATTTTCAGCTACTAAGAGCGAATACTTCGTTCAAGAATCACAGTAGGAGAAGGTATACTTGGAAAAGGCTGATACGGGAAGATTTTAATTAGATCATGGTCAGAAGGAGATTCCGAAATCAGATATCAGATTGTAAGGCATACCCAGGGGAGATACAGACTCAGATCACAATGTTGCAATGATGAAGAGTAGGCTGAAGTTTCAGAGGTTACTCAGGAAGAATCAATGCGCAAAGAAGTGGGTACTGAAGCACTAAGGAATGACGAGATACGCTTCAAGTTCTCTAAGGCTATAGATACAGAAATGAGGAATAGCTGAGAAGGCAGTACAGTTGAAGAGGAATGGACATCTCTAAAAAGGGCACTCATGGAAGTTGGAAAGAAAAACATAGGTACAAATAAAGTAACTGAGAAGAAGCCATACTTAAGTTGATTGATAAATGAGGGAAGTACAAAAATGTTCAGGAAAATTGCCGGCAGGAGTGGCCGTGCGGTTCTAGGCGCTACATTCTGCCTCGGGCATGGATGTGTGTGATGTCCTTAGGTTAGTTAGGTTTAATTAGCTCTAGGCGACTGATCACCTCAGAAGTTAAAATGCATAGTACTCAGAGCCATTTGAACCATTTTTCAGGAAAATTGAGGAGTACAATGTGTGTGTGTGTGTGTGTGTGTGTGTGTGTGTGTGTGTGTGTGTGTGTTGAACCGGGGACCTGGAAACGACGTTGGGGCTTCGTCCCCACCGTAGCCCACAGTGGTTCACAACCCCACAACAGGCTACAGCAAGCCATTCACCCCAACGCCGCCGCACACCGAACCCAGGGCTATTGCAGTGGATTCTCGGCCGCCGAGAACGTCGCACACCAAACGAGTGCAGCACCGAATGTTTGCGTGGTAGAGTAATTATGGTACACGCGTACGTAGAGACAGTGTTTCCGCAGCAATCAAGGACTACAGTAATACAAATCACCAACGAATGAAACAGCTAAGAAGTGCGTGGAAGCTAAAACGAAATGGCCGCATAAAAATGTGAAGAAATCGAAAAAGAAATGATTGTCGAAAGGACAAGTTAAAACGACATTCGTTGAAATTAAAACCAAGGGTTATAGCATTAAGATCGTAAGGGGAATTGCACTACTAAATGCATAGGAGAGAGCGGATAGGTGGAAAGAGTAGAATAAGGCCTCTTTCATGGGGATGATTTGTCTGATGTGATAGAAACAGAAACAGAAGTTGATTTAGAAGAGACAGTATTAGAATCATAATTTAAAAGAGCTTTGGAGGACTTAAGGTCAGATAAGGCAGAAGCGATAGATAAGGATCCCTCAGAATTTCTAAAGTCGTTGGGGGACGTGACTACAAAATGTCTATTCACGTTGGTGTGCAGAGTGTACGAGTCTGGGGACATATCGTCTGACTTAAGGAAAAATGTCATCCACACAATTCCGAAGACTGCAAAAGCTGACAAGAGCGAGAACTATCTTACAATCAGCTTAACAGCTCATGCCTCGACGTTGCTCACAAGAGTAATACACAGAAGAATGAAAAAGAAACCTGAGGTTGTGCTAGATGACGATCAGACGATCAGTTTGGTTTTAGAGAAGATAAAGGCGCTAGAGAGACAGTTCTGACGTTGCGGCTGATAATGAAAGTAAGACTAAAGAAAAATCAAAACACGTTCACAGGATTTTCAGCTGTGTAAAAAGCGTTCTACAGTGCAAAATGGTGCAAGATGTTCGAAATCCTGAGAAAAATAGGGGTAAGCTATAAGGACAGACGGTAATATACAATATGTACAACAGTCAAGCATGAATGACAAAGAATGAAATGTTCAGATTAAAAAGTACGCAAGACAGGGTTTTAGTCTGTTGCTCCTACTTTCCAATCTTTACATCGAAGAAGCAATGATGGAAATAAAAGAAAGGTTCAGGAGTGGAATTGAAATTCAAGGTGAAGGGATATGAATGATACGATTCGCTGATTACATTGCTATCCTGAGCGAAAGCGAAGAAGAATTACATGATTCTTTTATAAGTCTCTTGAGTATAGAATATATACTGAGAGTAAATGGAAGAATAACGAAAATAATGAGAAGTAGCAGTCATGATAACACCGAGAAACTTAACATCAGGGTTGATGGTGACGAAGTAACTAGGCAGCAAAATAAACAACGACGGACGGAGGAGGATGGCACCAAAAGCAGACAGACACTGGCAAAAAGATCTTTCCTGGCTAAGAAAATCTTGCTGGTATCAAATAGAGGCCTTAATTTGAGGATGAAAGTTTTGAGAATGTACGTAAATTGGAACACAGAATTGTATGGCAGTGAAGCATGGACTGCGGGAAAACCAGAGAAGAAAAGAATGGAAGCATTTGAGATGTGGTGCTACAGAAGAAAGTTGAAACTTAGGTGGACTGGTAACGACTGGGTAGGTTACGCGCAGAATCTAAGGGGAAAGGAATATGTGGAAAACACTGACAAGGAGAAGGGATAGGTTGGTAGGGCTTCTGTTAACACATCAGGGAATGACATCCATGGTACTAGAGGGAGCTGTAGAGGGCAAAAGCTGTAGAGAAAGATAGATATTAGAATACATCCAGAAAATATTTGAGAGTGTAGGTTGCATGTGCTACTCTGAGATGAAGAGGTTGGCACCGGAGAGGAATTCCTGGCGGGCCGCATAAAAGCTGTGCTCTACCGATTTTATGAGCAACACAAAAACTTTTAAAAATTCAATTGCTGTTAACTTTTACTCTCAACGTAGCTTTTAAAGAGATGTTGATGCGTGTAAGACTCTGCACCCGGAAGTACCGAATTTGATATTCGCTGAGAAAGTGACATCTCATCTACTGCTGAGATTCAAAGTTGTTGGGTTAAGTTTAAGTTTAAAATCTAAGACTTATATGGAATCTGGTAGACAAATGCGTTATAAACAATAAATATTTTTTCAAAATTTTAAAATATAAAGTAACTGACTATATCACAATATTTTCAAATTGTAAGCATAAAATACCCTCACCCCACCCTTTTGATATTGGGAGGGCTAATGCTGCAAAAGCTGCAGACGTCCTCAAAGGCTATAAAGACAACGTTAGTTGATTTTAGAACTCAAATCATTTCAGCAACGAGAAATGTTTTTATGTAATGGCACATCTCTGGTGTCATGACGGCATTCGACCAATACCAACTGCAATAAGGCCCACACAAGTTACCTAATTTTAGTTCTTTTCTGTCGAAGCTATTTTAATGTTTTTTGTGTTTTTTTTTAATTTCTGGTCTCTGAACATCCTAGCATATTAATGATATGACAGTTGTCACCGTCGGGCAAGTCAAATTCGAAAATGAACCAACGAAGTCTTTATACCCTCCGAGAATGTCTGTAGTTTTTTAGAACGTAACATTAGGCACAAAACATACTTTATATTACGGTCTAGTCATCATATAACTCAAATCAACATGGATGATTTTGAGCAGTTTATAAAATCATATAACATCGCAAAACAGGATCTTTGTCACGTTATTTCTTTGTAAATTACATTAATTGACCAGTGTGGTGTTTCGATATGTAAACGAAAGTGCGATATAACGTCTTTGCTCGTAGGTAAGCAACTGCCTCTTTGACGTCCCGCCAAGCGGGAGACTTTTTGTCACGCGACTTAACGGCAGCCAACATCAGCTCGGTCTCAGTCCATACCTGGAGGATGGCCATCCGAGGGCAAGTGCTGGCGGTCATGTGGGACATGGATTTTTATGAACATCTGCCGGAGCTATGTATTATTCTGATGGAGTGGGTGACGCCTTTCTATCTGTTTATAAGAGTAAGAACCAAGCCCGTCGGATCTGGTGGATGACAGTTCTGGAATTTAATCTGCTTATGCCTAAAGAGTGGAAGTAGTGAATCCTGGGCATTGGCGCACGCTGGACTTACTTGGTGAGCACACTAGTATGTAGACTGTGTGCTCACCAAGCTGGATCGTAGGGATCAGTATACTGTGTGTTTTAGGATTGAGCTGGCTTCAGTGTTATTTAAAATGAGTTTGCGGGTCCCATTAAATTACACTGATAAATTATTTTAGGTCACTCTTATTTATTTGTATTGGCTTTGAGCGCAGTTGATAATTTATGAATATTACGAGTTATTTCCGCAATCTATTGTGTACTCATCATAAATCCAAGTTCCGTTTTCCTGTCTTAGTTGAAGCCACTTGGGCATTCAAGTTCAGATTTTATTTATACACTCGTAAGTGGAATTAACCTCAATAATCTCTATTTAAAGTCAGGCTATGTACAATGCCAAAGTTTCTGTCGGCCTGTCCTAGAGATATTCCTGTCCATCGGGTTCAAGTAAGGTTTGTAATTTGTCAGCAGTATTTGTGCTGGCTTTGGTACTCGTGGTTTTACTACTTGTTCTTCAAGTCAGCTAGGCGTCGTCCTTTTAATTTTATGCATACACCTTTTATCGTTACCCATTTGTTTCAATGCTACTTTATAGCGGCCCATTGCCTCTTCTGATTTGATAGCTAAATTTATTTCATGTTGGATCTATTACTATGGATCATTCGATAAGTGATATTCTCTCTCTTTTTAGTTCATACTGTGCTTTATTTATTTGTGAAACGAACCACCAGAGGATGTGAAGCTCAACGGTTTGGTATCTCAAGGTAAATTGTTCAATTTCTAATACTAAACTTACGTTGTTCATTTGCTTGCAGTCACTTGAATTTACCAGATTGTATATAAATATTTGGAGTACCGAAACTTCCTGGTAGATTACAATTGTATGCCAGAACGAGATTCGAACTCGGGACCTTTACATTCGCCGGCAAGTGCTCAGTGAGCTACCCAAGCACGACTAATGACCTGTCGTCGCAGCTTTATCTCCTATCATCCCGAATTCGAGTTTCGGTCCGGCACAGAGTTTTGTCTGTCAGAAAGTTTCATATCAGCGCGCACTCCGCTGCAGAATGAAAGATTCATTCTGGATATTTTAAAAATAAAGTTGTCTTTCTGTTTTAAATGTTAGATCTGTTGACCTGAGACCTTCCTACTCCCAGCTGAACGTTTGTTGTAGTATTGTACTATAACGGTACTCGCTGGAGTATCCATGTGCATTTCCCTACTTCGTTCTGATGTATCCAGAGTCTTTATCGTAACTATGTGGTTCCAGTGTGACTGTCTTATCACTGTTGGTTCAGTGCATTAAGAAATTTATAAGGACAGTTTTAAATAATTGTAAATGATGGCAAACAGAATGTTTCAGATTGCAGCGGTCGACCATTGAGACGTACGTTGTGGTGTCTTGTGGCGTCGTTGTTGGCGCCCGAGACGGCGGAGTCGGCCGTGGCGGTGCAGGAAGCCGGCGTGGCGTCGGCGGTGACGTCAGGCTGGTGCGCGTGCGCATGCGCGTGCGACACGCGCCTCGGGGGCGGTGTGGGCGGCCGCTTATGGGGAAGCGCCTGCAGGTGCAGCTGGGGGCCGCCGCCGCCGCCGCCGGCCTGCTGCTGCTGCTGCTCGGTCGGCCTCCAGATCAGGGGAACCCGCGAGGGCGTGTCGTGCGCCGCCGCGCTGTGAAACACACCAGGCGACACGAGCCAGCTTCAGGTGCGGCACAAACCTGTCACAGCTTTACACATAGCCGAAAGAGGAGGCTAAACTACACGTGACAGTCGGCTTAAGAGACACTGTGTGGCTGCCTCGCAAAGTGGGCGCCGTAGTCAAGCGGCTCCTTGGGACTAGAGTCTCAGATTTACACCGAGCTGACAAAAGTCATAGAATAGCGATATACGCATATACAGAATCCGGTAGTATCGCGTACACAGGATATAAAAGGGCTGTGCACTGGCCGAGTTGTCATCTGTATGATGGCGATTCACATGAAAATGTATAGGACCTAATTATGGTCACACGCAGGGAATTAAGAGACTTTGAAAGCGCATTGATAGTTGGAGGCAAACGGATGGGACATTCCATTTCGTAAATCGTTCGGGAATTCAACATTCCGAAATCCACAGTGCCAACAATACCAAATTTCAGGTATTGACTTTCGCCACGGGGAAGGCAGTGGCTGACGGCCTGCACTTAACTGACAGAGGGAAATAACCACAGAAATCAATGTGAGATGGACGACGGATGTTAGGACAGTGCGGCGACACTCGGTGTTAATGGGCGATGGCAGCAGACGACCGGGGCGAGTGCCTCCGCTAACAACACATCACCTTTAGCGCTTCCCCTGGGTTCGTCACCGTATCGGTTGGTCCGAAAAAAAGACTGGAAAACCTTGGCGTGGTCAGCCGAGTCCCGAGTTCAGTTGATAAAAACTGATGGTAGGGATTTACTGGGGAGCAGACTCCACGAAGTCATGGGACCAAGTTGTCAACAAGGCACTGTGCAAGGAGGACCCATAATGGTGTGGGCTGTGTTTACGTGGAACGGACTCGGTCCTCTGGCCAAGCTGAATCGATCATTGATTAGAAATGGACATGTTCGGCTACTTAGAGTCCATTGGCAGCCATTCATTAATTTCTTGTTCCCAAACATCGATGTCACCAGAAGCCACAATTGCTCGTGATTGGTTTGAAGAACATTCTGCACGATCCGAGTGAATGATTTGGCTATCCAGATCGCCCGACATGAACATTTATGGGATGTAATCGAGGGGTCAGTTCGTGCACACAATCCTACACCGACAAGAGTTTCGCAATTACGGACGGCTATAGAGGCAGTATGGCCCAGTATTTCTGCAGCGGACTTCCAACGACTTGTTGCTACGTCTAGCTACTGCACTATGCTGGGAAAAATGAGGACTGATACGATATTAGGAGGTATTCCATGACTTTTTTTCATCTCAGCGTATACCTGAGGTTACCGCATACAATGGTTTCTGAGACAGTGGCACAAAATCACTAAGTGAGACGTCAGATGTAAACTGAGGCTGTCGGAAAAATATTCAGCAGTAAAACTCCACTGAGACACAGGATTGTGAAATATGCTTCGGATACTGTCCTTCAAAGTAACACCGTGAGGAATTGAAATTTAGAGCATGTAAAACCGAAGAGATAATGTATTTCAAGTGTGGTGCTAGAGATAGACATTAAACATTAAGTTGAATGGTAAAGGAGCGATAGACGAAGTGAAACTCTACGTACGAACTTCAGAGAGTGAGTTACGCATCTTGTCCCACGCTAAGACTGCTCCGCAACAAGTGTGGCGCATTGTCAGAAGAGAGTACAAGTTCCGGGTGTACTCCAGACGAAATTATGCTGCGGCACTGTTAACAGATGCATCACAGTGTGTGAGCGAAAGAGCACGGCCACTGAAAGGTAGACCAAATTGAAGTACGTAAGAGAGTAGGAGTCTTGTGCGTAACACATCTAATTTGCGCACATATTCACCGTGAAATTCTGGCGGTTTATGGACCAAATGCATTGTTGCGTCTAGCCTTACAGCTAGTAAGCAAACAATATGACGAATGCCGCACAAACGTGGTTGCCACTGACGCGGTTGGGGGTACGTCGACATCGACCACAGAGGACAATGCCCAGTCAGTCGACGAAGAACACCTGGCGGGGAAAGAGATTTTCTTCTAACAATGGGGATGTTCACACAGCGGTCCTCGAATGATGCCTTCGCCGATGAGTGGATTTCTGTCATCGAAGGACTGACCGACTGAGAGGACATTCCGACCATTGTTCAAATGGTTCAAATAGCTCTGAGCACTATCGGACTTAATATCTGAGGTCATCAGTCCCCTAAGACTTAGAACTACTTAAACCTAAGGACATCACACACATCCATGCCTGCGGCAGGATTCGAACCTGCGACCATAGAGGTGGCGCGGTTCCAGACTGAAGCGCCTGCAACCGCGTAGTCACAGCGGACGGCGTATCATTGTTTATAGACTTGCTGACTATGCTGAAAAATTCTCTCATTTGTCTGTGTCTGTTTAAAGTGTGAAGCTGAATAAAAGTTACTTGGCCTGACATAGTGACGTGTAAATGAGTTATTGAAGTTGTAGTACCCTAGAAGCGTAATAACACATAGAGACTGATGCAAAAGGGGCATAAGCAGTTTACTACTATCAATAATCTTACTTAATGTTAGAAAGAAATTTCTGAGAGTATGCATCTGGAGCAAATCAATGTATGCAGATTGAGATGTGGCAGTGATATGTTATCCCATTGTACACCGTTATCTCAGTGGTAGTATGTTGTTACAGGAATATAACGGAGAGAAGTTATCAGGTCTAATATGTGTAAATGTATGTAAAATATAATCTGATTAAATTTGGTAATAAGAAGAATCACGAGTGAAGAATCACGAGATATTTTAATTTTACTTTATGTTGATGATCATAATTCACGCGAGCCAATGGTGAGCGCAGGCAACCATTGTCGAGGACAAAGGCGCATGTGCACACAGAAATGCAAGTCAGCGTTAGAGTAATTTCGACTGCGATGTCGAGAAGTTTTCGAAGTATGGAAGAGGAACGCTAACCTGCATTGAATGAAGTGACGGGCACCGCTTCGCTAATTGGTGGAAGAGTCCAAGGAACAGAAAATGAGAAGAAGGAATATAGTACACGATAAAGTTGCAGATCGTCATAGTTGAGTGGTAGGAGTTATACTGGCAGTTCTAAGAGTAGTTCCAATGAAGCCAACCATTTAATCTAGTTTAATATTAGAAGCGTTAACACGTTTTAAAGTGGATGGTGTGACGTCACTGACGGCCAGGACAGCCAATAATGGGGCAGACGCTCCATTGTTGGGGAAGAACGCGGCTGGAGTTGGCGGAGGTAGGATGTGCAGCGAACGTCAGCTAGACAATTACGGTGTGATAAGCTTCGTCTTTGCTCATATTGAGTCAATAACTCCTAACCAAATGTTGACGCGCAGAAAGTGAATTTTTTGGTGTTTACAAAGTGTAGTTTGATCCATGAGAACAAATGAACTCAGGCGAAGGAAGGTAACAAGCACAACTTATCCTAGGCGAAAAGCTCTCAGTCCAACTCATGTCAGTAAGTAGCATACTTTGACAGTTCACTGTCTCAGTATTGTGCTTATATCGTTGCTGATTACCACTTGGTTACAATGGTGGGGTTAGGGGGTTAGTTTATTTTTGTTTCTTGGTGAATATCGGCTAATTAAGTGCCAACAGATCCTAAACAATCCTGGCGTTGTAGTTTTAAGTCCCGTATTGCAGAGAGCATGAAGCATATTCTGCATAAAATGGTTCAAATGGCTCTGAGCACTATGGGACTCAACTGCTGTGGTCATAAGTCCCCTAGAACTTAGAACTACTTAAACCTAACTAACCTAAGGACAGCACACAACACCCAGCCATCACGAGGCAGAGAAAATCCCTGACCCCGCCGGGAATCGAACCCGGGAACCCGGGCGTGGGAAGCGAGAACGCTACCGCACGACCGCGAGATGCGGGCGAATTCTGCATAACTTAGCAGAGTTGTGGCAGGTTAGAATTTTCTCTTCAAGGGCGAATAAATCATCGTCGATACTGGTAGCGTCACGTCGGGAAGGATGAGTGACGATCGTCTGGGCTCCGTGAATTCTGATAAAAGTGACTGGTAACTTTGAGCAATTGTTGTAATTAATGAACACCTACTGAATGAGTGTTTTTACGCGTGGTTTCGGGTTTCTTTTGTGGGGGACGCTGAGTTGGTTGTCGTCTGTTAGGAGCAGGTGAGGTTTCTTTCTCGTTTGGAGGGTAGCACAAGATGACCAACTTAGGATCCCAGTACCTGAACAGAGAGGTTTACCCCTTTTAGTCCAAGGTTGGTTTGTCTGTCGGGGCCGGCCTGTGTGGCCGAGCGGTTCTAGGCGCTTCAGTCTGGAACCGTGCGACCATTACGGTTGCAGGATCGAATCCTGCCTCGGGCATGGATGTGTGTGATGCCCTTAGGCTAGTTAGGGTTAAGTAGTTCTAAGTTCTAGGGGACTGATAACCTCAGATGTTAAGATGTTGGTAGCTTCCGTTGCACCGGTAGTTAGGCGAAGCTCGGTGGAGAAAGGACACTCTGCAGCTAGCGGTTGGTGAGTACAGTTCGTAGCTCCTAGAGAGGGTTTCTGCTGATACGGAGTAGGTCGAATTGGAACTTCCCTATATTTAAGTAATGGCATATTTAAGTACTTGAGCTTAACTGAAGCGTGTGTAGTGGCATAATGATTTTGTTAAAAATCGGCGATGATGGTGGCTGAAATTAAAAGTGTGGAAGTTGCTTTGTTCCTTTCGGACAGTCGTGGGTATGTAAATGGAATGATTAAATTACTGTGTTCCACTTCCCTTTTGTGTATTTTTCCTTTTTAATTGAGAGATTCTACAATTTTTTGTGAATTGTTTAGTTAAGCTTTTTTATTCAGGACCAGTCGTGTGTTCATAGGATGTGCATCAAATTCAGTAATGAAATAATTGTGCTAATTAAAAGATAAACTCTGCGTCCTTTATCTTTCTCATTCATGCCAGTTTTCAAATTGATGCTCTATTCCCTGATTATTTTAAGTTAATCTGCTTGCTAATGATGAACAAAAATTGGAGAAGAAAATCAAAGTGAACGGTGTACTGTCTCAAAATTAAGAAATTATCACGTTTAATTAAGCTCATTGATATACGACAGACAACGCTGTTCTTCTTGTTAGTTTCTTTACAAAATTGCACTCTTATAATTAAATTCTTGATTTAATTAAACTGATAATTTCCAGTTCGGTCTTTCCTTAATTGTTAGGAAGGGCTTGGGCAGGTGGCGGCCCTGTAATTTATGAATTGATAATTGTCCTTGTGAGGTTGCTTCACCAGAAATTGCGCACAAGGGTCACATCTCCATTATTCGTGGTACGTAACGCATGTCCACCCTTTGCTAGGATCCGTTTACAGTTCTACATACGTACTTTACAATCTTTGTACTTTGTGAGAACCTTAGATACAAGGGACGGTAAAAATCTTACAGTCTTGAACATGGCTGACTTTCAGCAACCACATTTAAGTTCTAATGAAGGATTAAAGACTGCCAATCGGTTGCACTAATTTTATTGTATTGACTTGGTTCTGATACCGACTAATGGGATCTTCATCAGAATAAGTTCTTGTCACATAAGTTCACATTGCACCAAGTCCGCCCCCGGTAACTGAGTGGTCAGCGCGACAGACTGTCAATCCCTAGTGCCTGGGTTCGATTTCCGGCTGGGTCGGAGATTTTCTCCGCTCAGGGACTGGGTGTTGTGTTGTCCTAATCATCATCATTTCATCCCCATCGACGCGCAAGTGGCGGAAGTGACGCCAAATCGAAAGACTTACACCAGGCGAGTGGTCTACCCGACGGGAGGCCCTCGTCACACGTCATTATTATTATTACATTTCACAGAGATAATAAAACAATATGAACTGGAGTGACGTAAGAAGAAAATTATTAAACGGCACATTTCCACGTAGTGACATAATCAGTTGAAAAACTTTTCAGTCTGGTATCAGTTCTAGTGGCTTGCTATGCCAGTGGTTTTAATGTTGGCTTTACAAGATAACTTTTATCTATTTGACATGAGAACTTCAGCTTAATGTGGTTTCGTTATATCTCCATGCAATGTGAATCTGTGTAACTACATTGTCCAGTCACATTAATGTGACCCCCTGTCAGAATCTTGAATAACTATCTTTTGCAGAGTGGACCACTGCGAAATGTGCAAAATGTGAGTTAGTGAGGTTCTGTAAGATATTAACAGGGACGTGGAGCCTTTCCTATCCCAGTGCCGTATCCAGCTGCGCGAGGATTTTAGGTCGAGGATCCATAACACGAACAGCTCGATCGAGGTGGTCCCACCGATTCTCGATTCCTTTTAAAGCTGAGGAAGTTTTGTGGCCAGGGGAATATGGAATGCTCGTCCTGATGCTCTTCGACCCACGCATGCACTTGAACACTGCAAGCTGTGTCACACATTGCACTGTCCTGCTGGTGGATGCCATCGTGCGGAGGAAAAGCAAACTGCATGTAGGGATCGACGTGATTACCAAGGATGGATGCATACTTGTGTTTATCTATCGTGCGTTCCAGAATGACGAGATGACCCGGGGAAAGCCCTCCGGTCTAGACCCTTCCGACGATTGTTGCAGAGTGTTTGCTTTCAGATGTTTCACACCGTTCAGGCCAATAGCCATCTGTCCGATGGAGCATTAGACGTGATACATTTGAAAAGGCCGTCAGCCACCCCTCGATGGACGTCCAGTAGCGATACTGGCGTGCAAATTTCAGCCTTCGTCGCCGATGAGTAGCGGTCACAAAGGGTACATGAACCAGGTGTCTACTGCAGAGGCCCTTACGCAGCATCGTTCGCTGAACGGTTGTTGAGGAGACACTGTAGGTGGCCCCTTGGTACATCTGAGCGGTAGGTTGTTAAGATAGGCTAACTTAAAGAGCTTACTGATGTACTAGAAACATTTCACATAAAAAACCTCGCAATACAAGAGACGCGTTTTTTTGATGAGAACCATTTAATTATGGAAAACTACAGCATATACAAAGGAAAACCTGCTGTCAGGCGAGGAACACCAACAATGTTTGACACAGGATTTGCAGTACATAAATACACTCCTGGAAATGGAAAAAAGAACTCATTGACACCGGTGTGTCAGACCCACCATACTTGCTCCGGACACTGCGAGAGGACTGTACAAGCAATGATCACACGCACGGCACAGCGGACACACCAGGAACCGCGGTGTTGGCCGTCGAATGGCGCTAGCTGCGCAGCATTTGTGCACCGCCGCCGTCAGTGTCAGCCAGTTTGCCGTGGCATACGGAGCTCCATCGCAGTCTTTAACACTGGTAGCATGCCGCGACAGCGTGGACGTGAACCGTATGTGCAGTTGACGGACTTTGAGCGAGGGCGTATAGTGGGCATGCGGGAGGCCGGGTGGACGTACCGCCGAATTGCTCAACACGTGGGGCGTGAGGTCTCCACAGTACATCGATGTTGTCGCCAGTGGTCGGCGGAAGGTGCACGTGCCCGTCGACCTGGGACCGGACCGCAGCGACGCACGGATGCACGCCAAGACCGTAGGATCCTACGCAGTGCCGTAGGGGACCGCACCGCCACTTCCCAGCAAATTAGGGACACTGTTGCTCCTGGGGTATCGGCGAGGACCATTCGCAACCGTCTCCATGAAGCTGGGCTACGGTCCCGCACACCGTTAGGCCGTCTTCCGCTCACGCCCCAACATCGTGCTGCCCGCCTCCAGTGGTGTCGCGACAGGCGTGAATGGAGGGACGAATGGAGACGTGTCGTCTTCAGCGATGAGAGTCGCTTCTGCCTTGGTGCCAATGATGGTCGTATGCGTGTTTGGCGCCGTGCAGGTGAGCGCCACAATCAGGACTGCATACGACCGAGGCACACAGGGCCAACACCCGGCATCATGGTGTGGGGAGCGATCTCCTACACTGGCCGTACACCACTGGTGATCGTCGAGGGGACACTGAATAGTGCACGGTACATCCAAACCGTCATCGAACCCATCGTTCTACCATTCCTAGACCGGCAAGGGAACTTGCTGTTCCAACAGGACAATGCACGTCCGCATGTATCCCGTGCCACCCAACGTGCTCTAGAAGGTGTAAGTCAACTAGCCTGGCCAGCAAGATCTCCGGATCTGTCCCCCATTGAGCATGTTTGGGACTGGATGAAGCGTCGTCTCACGCGGTCTGCACGTCCAGCACGAACGCTGGTCCAACTAAGGCGCCAGGTGGAAATGGCATGGCAAGCCGTTCCACAGGACTACATCCAGCATCTCTACGATCGTCTCCATGGGAGAATAGCAGCCTGCATTGCTGCGAAAGGTGGATATACACTGTAATAGTGCCGACATTGTGCATGCTCTGTTGCCTGTGTCTATGTGCCTGTGGTTCTGTCAGTGTGATCATGTGATGTATCTGACCCCTGGAATGTGTCAATAGTTTCCCCTTCCTGGGACAATGAATTCACGGTGTTCTTATTTCAATTTCCAGGAGTGTATGTCATAGACAACATCATAGATTTCAGTTCAGTATCTTCAAAATAATCATCAAATCAGGAAAAAAAGAATGCACAACCACCAACGCACATGCATCTATAAACGATCACAACAGGAAGAGACCACAAGGAGTCGAAAACTTTTGGGAAGACATGGAAGAAATAACAAACAAAATACCAGAAAGACACGTCAAGATTGCACTAGGAGATTTCAGTGCACAACTAGGCAAAGAGAAGAATCACAAGCAAATGAGCCGACCGTAGTGGCCGAGCGGTTCTAGGCGCTGCAGTCTGGAACTGCGCGACCGCTACGGCCGCAGGTTCGAACCATGCCTCGGGCATGGATGTGTGCGATGTCCTTAAGTTAGTTAGGTGTAAGTAGTTCGAAGTCTAGGGGACTGATGACCTCAGATGTTAAGTCCCATACTGCTCAAAGCCATTTAGAGCCATAAAATAGAACAAAATTATAAGACCACATCCACAATACATAAAGATAAACGAAGACAAATTATTGAAGAAGTTAATTAGAATACAACAGAGAACTGGACAAACTTGGCGAAGACAGTTCAGAAGGCAATGCGTTGGGTTTAGCCTCCCAGGAAAAGCAAACATAGATGCTGGAATGCAACTTAGGCAGTTGAACAAAGAGCTAAGGCATGGAAGAGGTTCAGCAGCAACAGAACAACGGAAACATGACACGATTTCCACAAAGTACAAAAACAATTTTCGAAAGATATTAGAGCAGTGAAAAGGGCATACTACAAAAACAGACGAAATGAAATAGAGGAATTCATTTCTATAGAACATGCAGGGAAAAAATTAATGGTGTATCTGCCTCCAAATACCTGTTTCAGAAGAACAACTGGATCTCTAGAAACAAACACTAAAGAAAATTACAATATTCTTAAAGAATACTTTGATAAACTCCTCAACTATGAGAAACCCAAAGAAAAATTACACTTCACGAAAACACTGTCAAACCCAGACTCGAAGCCGCCTACAATCACAGAGGTGGAGGAGGTTATAAAACAACTAAAGAACAACAGAACCCCAGGGGAAGATGGCATTATCGCCGAGATCTGGAAACTCACAGACGAAACTATTACAAAGAAAATTCATAAAATTCTCTTGGAAATATGGAGAACAGAGAAAACTCCACGGAAATGGAAATGCGCTCTGATTCACCCCCTCCGCAAAAAGGGAGAGAGGACAGACCCTAAAATTTAGAGAGGGATCTCATTTCTACCGGTCACTCACAAAATTCTGTTCAAGGAGTTATTGAACACACTGGAACCACAAGTGGATACGAAGATAAGTGAATAACAGGCAGGGTTCAGAAAGGGAAGATCCTGTACTGAACAAATTTGGAACCTGCGAACACTCTTGAAGGTCAGACAGGCGAACAATACTGAAGTTACATTAGTGAACTTTAAGAAGGCCTATGACTCCATTGACAGGCAAACTCTCTCTTTATCATACTAAAAGAACATAGAATGGGCAGAAAAACAAGGCACTGATAGACAGACGTTCACCAACACCACATACAAAAGTAAAGTTTTGGGAGAAATCTCAGAACCATTTGTGACACATACAGGGGTCAGACAAGGAGATGGTCTCTCACCACATCCATTCAACATAGTCCTGAACAAAAATATCAAGCAGTGGGAAGAAAAAGTAAAAGGAATTCAGTTAGGAAGAACACGTGCAAACAAGACAATCTTAAAATGCCTAGAATTTGCAGATCACTTGGAAATATTCAACAACAACAGGGAAGAAGCGCAGGAAGCCCTGTCATATTTACATGAAATCTCTGCTAAAACTGAGTTACAGATATCATACTAGAAAAGAAAATATATGGAAAGAAAGATCAACAGTGCGTAAGTCATGAACAGAAGATACAGATTAGTTAACAGAGTGGAAATATTCAAGTATCTAGGGAAATACACACAAATAGGAGGATCAAAGAAGGCCTCCAGTACAGAACGAACAGAAAAACTTCTGAAAGCATACAAACTAACATGGACGCACTACAATAAAAGAAACATCTCAAGACAGGTGAAACTCAGGCACTACAACACATTTGTACTACCAGAAGCCCTCTGTGCGTCAGAAACTACCACAAACAGGCATCGCAGAGACAGAAAAGATAGAACGTAAAATCCTTTGGAAAATTTGTGCAGCAGTACATGGAGACGGTATACGGATGAAGAGGTCAACCAAAGAACTATACGAACATACAGACAGACTCAAAGACATAATCAGAAAACGTCGATGAACAACACTAGACTCACAAAGAGGCTTATTGATGTAGTCAACAGCTCAATCAAAAAAAAACCAAGTGGTTTCATGAAATAGAAGAAGACCTAAAACAAGCAGAAATCAATAGATGAAAGAGAAAAATTCAGAAACAAAATTATGAACACGAAATTTAAAGTAAAAGAAATGAAGAGACCAGCAAAAACATGGACATAACAAAGGAAAGACGAACACAGTCAGAGAATGAAGTGATTTTGGGAAGAGAAAAAGAATAAGAAAACATGAAAAAAGGGGAAAATTGAATAAACATGTAATATTGAAGTTCAATCACTGTTTTAAGGGCAAAATTGTATGATAATAATAATATATGTGGAGTTTGTTCTGTCAGACATATCCGAAAGAACAGACAGAAGTTTTCATCCGACATCCATTATGAGTCATGACACAATTCAGCGCCAGTAACAGTCAAGGCGCAAAGCGATTAATGACATTAGCTGCTAGCAGATACCTATTTAAATCGATGGGGAAATCTAAAATTTGTGCCGAATTGAGATTCGAATCGTGATTCCTTGCTTAGTAGGCAGATGTGCTGACCTTTGCGCCGTCTGGACACAGTGGTCATAGTAGCTACACGGACTACCCTGGCACGCCTGCCGTCAGACACAAATTCTCAATTTATCCACACACTACTAATGTAATGCCCCATCCCCATTATCCTCATTACTCGCAGCATTTCACCGATTCTCTTAAGAGTTTTAGCATGGCGTGTATCCCTACCGAACAACTGGTTGTCCACACCTTTTGGACATGTCCTAAAAAACATGTATACAGGGTGTTACAAAAAGGTACGGCCAAACTTTCAGGAAACATTCCTCACACACAAAGTAAGAAAATATGTTATGTGGACATGTGGCCGGAAACGCTTACTTTCCATGTTAGAGCTCATTTTATTACTTCTCTTCAAATCACATGAATCATGGAATGGAAACACACAGCAACAGAACGTACCAGCGTGACTTCAAACACTTTGTTACAGGAAATGTTCAAAATGTCCTCCGTTAGCGAGGATACATGCATCCACCCTCCGTCGCATGGAATCCCTGATGCGCTGATGCAGCCCTGGAGAATGGCGTATTGTATCACAGCCGTCCACAACACGAGCACGAAGAGTCTCTACATTTGGTACCGGGTTTGCGTAGACAAGAGCTTTCAAATGCCCCCATAAATGAAAGTCAAGATGGTTGAGGTCAGGAGAGCGTGGAGGCCATGGAATTGGTCCGCCTCTACCAATCCATCGGTCACCGAATCTGTTGCTGAGAAGCATACGAACACTTCGACTGAAATGTGCAGGAGCTCCATCGTGCATGAACCACATGTTGTGTCGCACTTGCCGGCCGCGGTGGTCTCGCTGTTCTAGGCGCGCAGTCCGGAACCGTGCGACTGCTACGGTCGCAGATTCGAATCCTGCCTCGGTCATGGATGTGTGTGATGTCCTTAGGTTAGTTAGGTTTAAGTAGTTCTAAGTTCTAGGGGACTGATGACCACGGCAGTTGAGTCCCATAGTGCTCAGAGCCATTTTTGTGTCGTACTTGTAAAGGCACATGTTCTAGCAGCACAGGTAGAGTGTACCCGTGGAGGCCAATCAGGTGCTGATAGTGCCTGCACACGCTGTACATGGTACGGAAACAATTGGTTCTCCCGTAGCACTCTCAATACAGTGACGTGGTCAATGTTACCTTGTACAGCAGCAACTTCTCTGACGCTGACATTAGGGTTATCGTCAACTGCACAAAGAATTGCCTCGTCTATTGCAGGTGTCCTCGTCGTTCTAGGTCTTCCCCAGTCGCGAGTCATAGGCTGGAATGTTCCGTGCTCCCTAAGACGCCGATCACTTGCTTCGAACGTCTTCCTGTCGGGACACCTTAGTTCTGGAAATCTGTCTCGATACAAACGTACCGCTCCATGGCTATTGCCCCGTGCTAATCCATACATCAAATGGGCATCGGCCAACTCCGCATTTGTAAGCATTGCACTGACTGCAAAACCACGTTCGTGATGAACACTAACCTGTTGATGGTACGTACTGATGTGCTTGATGCTAGTACTGTAGAGCAGTGAGTCGCAAGTCAACACAAGCAGGGAAGTCAACATTACCTTCCTTCAATTGGGTCAACTGGCGGTGAGTCGAGGAAATACAGTACATACTGACGAAACTAAAATGAGCTCTAACATGGAATTTAAGCGTTTCCGGACACATGTCCACGTAACATCTTTTCTTTATTTGTGTGTGAGGAATGTTTCCTGAAAGTTTGGCCGTAAGTTTTTGTAACACCCTGTATAATCAAGGTGAGGACGACTAAATTTCACTTCACTGCGGATGTACACCTCGATCGAACTCTTACAGGAATAGGCTAAATGGCACGAGTAATGAGGATAATGTGGAAGGGGCGCTACGTTAGTAGTGCGTGCGTAAGTAAGAAGATGAGTATGACGCATGGTGTGCTAGGGCTGTCTGTGCAGTAGTGACGGCCAGTGTGTCCGTGCGGCGTAGTGATCAGAGGATCTTCCCAGTAGTAAGAGGAGTCGAGTTCGAATCCTGGTCTGCAACAAATTCTCAAGTTTCCCCATCGATTTAAATCAATGCCGGCTGGAAGCTAAGTCGTTAATTTCTTTGTGTCTCGATTTAAATAAATGCCCAGTGGCACCTAATGTCATGGACCGATACTGGCGCTGAATTGTTACAAGTGTGAGGTGAGCTGATTCACAGTGTATAACAATGTCAAAACCGACGAGAAGTGCAGCTCGATCACAGTCGTAGTTGCTCCCTGCCCTCACAGCACGCACCTGCGCTCCTCCTCGTCGTCCTCGTCCTCGTCGTCGTCATCGTCGTCAGCGCCGGGCGCCTCGTCGTCGTCGTCGTCGCGGCGCTGCGTGACGAGCAGGGCGACGGTGGCGCCGCCCACGGGGGCCGGCCTGCGCAGCTCGCGCAGCAGCCGCGTCGCCGCCGCGTCCGGCGCGACGCCCCCCGCCTGCGACACCTGGTACTCGGCGCACTCCGTCAGCAGCTGGCGCACCTGCACCAGCACCACCACCACTGTTATCGGCGCTACCAAGTGTTCGTCGTAACGAAAAGAGGGACAGCATTTACACTGTATGAAGAACAAAAAAGAAAATCGATCACCCAGGACGCATTTTCAGATGTCAGTGCAACTTCTACACTTACATATATACTCCGCAAGCCAACGTATGGTGCATGGTGGAGGGTTCCCTGTAACACTAGTAGTCGTTCCTGTTCCACTCGCAAATAGAGCGAGGTAAAATGACTTTCTACATCGCTCCATAACAACCCAATTTCTGTTATTTTATCTCCTTCGACTTCACGCGAAATACACGTTAATAGTGAAACGTCCCCTTAGAAAAATTAATGAAATGACTGTGCTGATAAACCTCTTACATTATTTGCTTTTCAAACAGCTGAGCAAAACTGAACGTACTCAGACATTACTCTCTTTACTTATTCTGATCAACACTAAACTGACACACAATATTTTTAGCGCAACGTAATCTGACTTTCAAATGTCCCTACAAAAGAATGGCCCTGACTAACAATAACCTATACCTTTCATGAATCACTTACCTCACAAAAATCTTCATTACTCGAACTACTGCAATACAGCGAGAGCCACTACTGCCAGCTAAATAATAGATTCTAACTACTGAAGGCACTAACTACTGATAGGCATAGTTAGCAAATGAAAGATTTTTATAAAGAACAAGCAATGTATTTGCCTTAATATATATATATATATATATATATATATATATATATATATATATATATATATATATATATATATCACACGTCCAGATCATCCGCTCTCAAAACTCCGGCATCTCTCTCCCCACATCCACCACTGCTGGCGGCTCACCTCCAACTGCGCAACGCTACGCGCTGATAACAGCGAACTGCCCAACGCTACAATAGCGAAATATAAGAACCTAAACAGCCTACTTACAATATCAATAGCATTGTCTTCCAGTTGGCTGTAAATGTATGTTCTCAAAATTTTCTGAATAGTGTCTCTGGGAAATAACGTCGCCTCCCCTTCAAGGATTCCCATTTGAGTTCCCAAAGCACCTCCGTGACACTTGCATGTTGTTCAGAGCCACCGGTAAAAAATCTAGGAGTCCCCCTCTGAATTGCTTCGATGTCTTCCCAGACACTCGAGCAGTACCCAAGAATGGATCGTACTAGTATTCTATATGCGGTCTACTTTAGAGATGAACCACACTTTTCTAAATTTCTCCCATTATACCTTCCCTACTACAATACTTATTACGTGGTCGTCTCGTTTCACATCGCTTTCCAGCGTTTCGCCTTGACATTTAATCGATGCCACCCTGTCAAGCAGCACATTGCTAATGCTGTATTCGAACCTTACGGGCCTGTTTTTCCTACCCATCTGCATTAACATTTTTCTATATTTGGAGCTAGCAGCCATTCATCACACCAACTGGAAATTTTGCCTAAGACATCTTGAATCCTCCTACACCACAGCATCATCAGCAAACAAGCGCAGATTCCTGCCCTCCTTGTCCGCCAGATCATTTACGTATACAGAAAATACCAACGGTCATACCACATTTCGCAGGGTCATTCCTGAAGATACCCTCACCATCGAGGACAACGTAGTGGGTTCTGTTAGTTAAGAACTCTTCGAGCCACTCACTGTCCTGATTCCCTTAACATATCGGGCATGATGTGCATCCATACTGAAAGAAAGAACCGTTGGCCGCCGTCACCTTATTGATGCATGTGTATCAAGAAGCTTTTACGCCTCAAGGAAATTTATTACATTCTAACTGAGAATATATTCAAGAATTCTGCAGAAAACCCATGTTAAGAACATTAGTCTCTAATTTCGCGTGTCCATTCTTTCACCCTTTTTATATATAAAAGTTACCTGTGCTTTTTTTGCACTCGCGATAAATGCAAGCTACGTAAGGGGCTAACGACGGACAGTATTCTTCGTAAAATCGAACTGGGATTTCATCCGGACTCGGCGATTTATTTATTTTTATATCTTACAGTTATTTCACTACACCAGGGATTCCTATTACTATGTTCTCCAAACGGGAATCTGTGCGACGGTCAGACGACGATATTTTTACACCATCTTTCTGCGTCAACGATTTCTTCAACTCGGCTTTCCTTTTGCTACCTTCTGTTGTCACGGCAGACTAGTCAACCAGTGAATGGACTGGAGCCCTAGACCAGCTTAACGATAAGACCTTTCGCTAAGGTATGATCGCGACAGTTGTTTAAGTTTCGTTCAGCGATCTTCTTACAGAAGCGCGAACCTCCAACATCTTGAGTCTTTCGTCATTTCCACGTTCGCTTTTGAGCCGAGAGTGCTACAGCCTTTTCGCTGTTAAATCACGGTTGGTCTTTCCCACCGTTAATATACTTAATCTGCACATACCTTTACAGAGGACGATTAACAACCCCTTTAAACTTTGTCCGTAATTCCGCTAAGTCCATCGTACTGGAACTAAATGTTGTCTATTCATTGTGCTACTTATTAGTGGGGCGCTAACAACTGCTTATCTGCTCTTTCTACCAGAAATAATCTCCTTGCCTTCTCAACTGATCGATCAACTTTAATAGCCATTGTCGCTATGACGATCTCATAGTCACTATTCCCTGTGTCTCTAGTGACTTCGTATACGAACACACCACTAACGACTATGTAAATGATTTGAGTTTCATTTCTCTGGGTCAGGTAGAATTGTCATCAGAATGCATTAGGGTTGTTCGTTTTTAGTTTTACTACCTGGCCTCTTACGGAGAAGTACATGTGGGTCAAGAGTACTCATCGAGCATTCAGGTCCCTAAAGCAGAAGTTCACCATTCCCACGCAGGCAGCGCAAACATTACTGTCTCCTCAGTTTCACTCAGGAACATCTTGGCGGTCGGCCTTTTACAGCTGCAGAAAAGCTGTAAGTGACTTTTGTACGTTTCCGATATAAAATTTGCATAGTTTTGACTGAGTGTTAGGTGAAACTAAATCTATTTAAAAATTAGATAACCGTGGTACAGAAACTAGCTTCTTTAAGCTTCCAATATCCTCCTTTATCTCCATGACTTTAGTCGTGTGTGTTATCTGCCGATTAGCAAAAAAGAAAATAGCGGAATGGAAAAAAACATGCAAGTCTAACGGAGTGCAAGTTCGCAGTGCATACTTGTACCTTATCAAGAAACGAATATTCACCCCATAACCTGTAATTCGAATTTTTTAATCATTCAAACATTTTTTTTTTTTGTTTGTGTTCATTTACCTTAGATGCCTCATTATTCATCTTAGAGAATTTGAATTTATTTTTTCTGTTCTTTCGTTGGGTAGTGGTTTCTTCAGGCATAAGTACCTCTCAGGTAGACTTCGAATAAAATAACGTCTTCCATAGTGCATTTTCTTTTCCAAAAGCCGACCGAGCACGCCAACTCGACAGCCATTAATAGAGCAGCTCTACCACCAAGCTCTTGCCCACATTGAAAATCGGTGCTCCCTATGGCAAGCATCCAAAAGTACTGAGTGTTCAAAGCCCGCCTTAAGAAAAAGTCTTAAAACTGGTAAAGGCAGTGAATTCCTCGGCCGATTCACAAAAACTGTCTCTTCAGTGGAAGAACAAGCGATAGCAGCACTGCATTTCCTTCGATAAATTTTTTTCGGCCTTACTGCAACTATGACATTTATTTTTCGCAACTGCCAAATAATAGAGTTCTTAATTTGTCTTTCCGTATATTTTTTGTAATCCTTTTATTTTCTACAGTTAGGGATAAAAGTACGCATTGCGTACTCTTGCCCCATGCCCCCTTACTCTTACCTCACACAATGGCGTAAGAGTATGCAAAGTTATTTTCTTGGAATACACTTATTACTCCTCTAATAATAACTGGTTGACAATGAAATTTGTACACTATGTTATCAAGATGTTTAATTAATTTTTCATGCATAGCTGATCTAGAGCTTCTGCAAGAGTCCTTCTTTTTAATATTTGGTAAAACAAAAATGCGTACTGTTATTCCTAGCTACTCTATATAAGAGACGTGATACGCGTCAGATGTAAAATCATCACTGTGAAGAACATGAAGACGTCCCATACTCTTGACAGAGGGCGTTATCAGCACCTGACAATGTTGGGTCCCCATCTGGCCGCCGGCCGGAGTGGCCGAACGGTTCTAGGCGCTACAGTTCGGAACCGCGCGACCTCTACGGTCGCAGGTTCGAATCCTGCCTCGGGCATGGCTGTGTGTGATGTCCTTAAGTTAGTTAGGTTTAAGGAGTTCGAAGTTCTACGGGACCGATGACCTCAGAAGTTAAGTCCCATAGTGCTCAGAGCCATTTGAACCATTTGAACCCATCTGGCCAGCTGGCACAACAGTGTGATATCCGCATTTCTGGAGCATTTGGATGTGACATTGTCACATTTAAATTGCGTGTCCCCCAGCTTATCTTGCTTTTTCAGCAACTGTACATTTATTTAAGCTTCATTCTTAATCTTCCCTGCTGACGTGTACCAGCTGGGAGTCACATTTAAATTGAATGCCTTCCCAGCTTTCCTTGTATTTTGGGCACTGTGTATTTGATTGATTAAGGGATTTTATTAAATCTTATACATTGGTAAGGGCTTTCCAACAGCCACGATCAGTGGCGTGACTTTTTACTTTTTCTGTATTTTCGATGGGCGATACCCACTTGTTTAACACGTCAACCATACTTTGGAATTGTTAGTACATTTACTGAGAGTCTTTCGTAATTCTTTCTTGTTAAAACAGATTGTTGAACCCGCTTGCAGCCACTTTTAGTTGTGTGAATTCTTACTTGTATTTGGAGGCTGTATATTTCTCGTTTCAAGCCCTGTTCTAAATGGTATAGATTGTTAAATTTTGCTATTAATGAATTGCACCTGTTCAAGTATTATAAATTATTGTGAGCGTTGTTATTCTTCTAACGAGGTTTTTCAAATTGTAATTTTTATATTGCTGTTAAGGAATAAAGTGTATTCCAGGAAACAACACATGGCGAAATATGTGGTTCCACTTTCCACGTGCTTTTCCTGAAAATTATCCCAATCCTTGTTGTGAGGTACCAATAACGTAACATTTTGTGTGAACGGTTAAAGTATATCTGCAACATGCGTTCATCTCTTTGTATTACCGTTGTCTTCACTAATTACGAATTTCTCTTACGAGCCAGGGCTATTGAATCACCAATGTAGACTGGGTCATGACTTGTGACTCACCGCTTATACACGCTCAGTTCACGTTATTACGACTTTAGCAGACATAGAATTTTGATGTTTAGAAGAGCTGTAAGTCACTTAGTTGTTGCAAATAGGTCTGAAAGTATATTGTCTGAAATGGCTAAGGTGTTCGCATAAATAACACTATGGGCAAAGTGTTCTGAAAAATTAATTATCTGTTAATTACACTGAGGTACTGGACCTTCCAATCACTTTCGGGCGTAATTAGTAGTCTGAGAAAGCAATTTATGTTTCTGACAGATCCTACACTAAAAGGGAAAAATTATCAACAACATTAATGTGATCTTCACGAAGAATAGTTAACTAAAATATTCAAGAGAGCCGACAGTCGACCATAAAGGTCAATCTCTGCACCTCTCGGACTCTCATTTTTCGTCGCCCTCCTGATGCACATGGTGAATCAATAGTAGCTAAAACTTTTCTTGTCACAATTATTAACAGAGCACTTTCAAATGACCTTACTAAAGATTGAGCCTGCGACACCGCACACAATGGGTTCTCGTGACAACCTGAAAGCTAAAGATGACTTATACCTATACGAGTAACTAACCATTCAGTCTTTTGTGTATGGCACAGAGATTATTTAATGATAGGTGACTCCAATAAAAGACCAAAATAGTGCAGTGTCGGAGAGGTGGGGCCGGCCGGAGTAGCCGTGCGGTTCTGGGCGCTACAGTCTGGAGCCGAGTGACCGCTACGGTCGCAGGTTCGAATCCTGCCTCGGGCGTGGATGTGTGTGATGTCCTTAGGTTTAATTAGTTCTAAGCTCTAGGCGACTGATGACCTCAGAAGTTAAGTCGCATAGTGCTCAGAGCCATTTGAACCATTTTTGGAGAGGTGGGCACACAAATTCGCGAGGAAAGTTTGTCGAGATTTTTTTTGCTTCATTGCAGAAAAATTTTGTTTGTATCCGGTAGTCTAAGCTCTGATGACGACATTACGGTGCACTAGTTTCATTCAAGCTAATTCTTATACAAATCTACAAACTGACAGATGAATTTTTCAAGCGATTGATTTGTTTTCAAGAAATTTGTATGCAAAAAGCAATCTCTGACAGTTAAATCAACAGTAAGCAAGCTAATCATTTAAGTGAAAACATAACCCAACGACATGGACAAGAAATGATTTGACGAACTCCTAAGTTTGTAACTTACGTTAACAGTTCTTACAAAAAGCCTGTTGAGAATGAAGCAAGTGAAGGGAGAGCTAAATTAGACCATAGTAAATCCGATACTTTGCTTGACGTACGTCAGTGCTAGAGGCTAATTAAATACTTCTTGCTGCCTCTCTAAAGGGTCAGCTCCTAAGTTATCCGAGAACACTACCGCGCGCAAGTTGTGCGAAGACAATGCGCGCCTCACCTCGGGAGCCATAGGGCGGTTGCGACGCAGGGTGGCCGTCACTAGGGGCTTCTCTGGAGGCTGGCGCGACGGCGGGGGCGGCGAGGCGGCGGCCGGGGCTGACGCCTGGGCGGCGCCGGCCGGGGGCGGCTGGGCCAAGGCCCGCGGAGGCGGCGGGGGCGAGCAGCAGGCGTGCGCCTGCGAGTAGGCGAACTGGAACGTGTCGGCGAGCAGCGCGCCCAGGTTGGACAGGCAGAGCAGCATCAGCGGCACGCCCACGATGGCGTACACCATGGTCGCCACCTTGCCCGCCGCCGTCTTGGGCGCCAGGTTGCCGTACCCTGCCGACAACACAGGCGATGCAGATTGCACTGGCCGCACAGCTAATGTAGCGAATAGAAACAGGTGTGTGGACGACAGAAACAGGTCTTCTTTGTGAAATACAGTGGCGTAGATGAAAACAGTTACCTCATTAAGAACAAAACCGATTCTTACCGAACGTTATTGAGGTGTTCATTACTTTACAGATATCAAATAACTATTTCTTCCTTTCGGAATTGAAGTCCATAATCAACAGCCAGCAGGAGTGGCCGAGTGGTTCTAGGCGCTACAGTCTGGAACCGCACGACCGCTACGGTCGCAGGTTCGAATCCTGCCTCGTGCATGGATGTGTGTGATGTCCTTAGGTTAGTTAGGTTTAAGTAGTTCTAAGTTCTAGGGGACTGATGACCTCAGAAGTTAAGTCCCATAGTGCTCAGAGCCATTTTGAACCATAATGAACATCAGCTGAAGATGTGAAATTCCTCCTCCCCTGCTCCCCTCCCTCCCTCTTCCCACACTCTCCCGCCTCTCCTCCGCCCCCCCCCCCACCCCACTCCCCCACAGAATGAATACACTCTTGCATCAGTGGTGATTTGAAGACAAATAATCTCTGCAAGTCACCTTAAGTAATTTGGAATTCCCTTCCATATCTGAAATGCACGGTGGTTCCGATCATGAAGACTGCTAGTTGAAGGCTGGTATGAAATAATACGTTTCCTTTTGCTACCCATGCTCTATAGGTCAAAAATCAGACAAATAGACAGGACAGTCAAGGATCCGTACTTTAGACAAGTTGAGAACTGATACTGACGGCTGACACATGTGACTCCATATGTTGTTTGAAGACTTTTCTTTTCGATGTTCTGATGATGTGTGTGCCCGAAACACATCATTACATAAATATTTTTGAACGGAAAATGATCAGCTAGTCTAGCGACCTATAAGCAGAGGCATAAGTCTCCTTAAATTTCTCAATGAGTTACTTACGTGAATTGCAGTGTGAAGTCTCGCATTATCCTGCTGCAATATGTCATTTGTTTCTGTTGTCCGTGGTATGCTGTTAGTGGTAAGTGACACACGGCAAGTCGAAATCTCAACCCAGCTTCCAGTAATCTGTTCACATCGGTATGTGGAGGCACTTTGCTCGTGACCTCTGTTCGGATTGCAGTTGTTGCCGTCCATATACTCGTCAAAGGCAGCCGATCAACCCAACACCTGCTTATTTTGTAGTCCTTCCAGAGAGACCAGTGCTTATTTATTGCCACACAGTAGTCTTTATTGCACCTCGTCCACACTCAGTCTGCAGTCATTGAACTGCAATCAACTGATGTGTCGGTGTGATGCTCCTATTACCTCGTGCCAGTGATTCGATATTTCTGAGAGTCCGAGAAATGGCATTAATCTGGACGAGTGCGTCCTCTGGGCCTGCTATGTTTCAGTCTCCAGCTGAAAAATTTCAGCAACTTTCGACTCACCCTATTCTTCACCTTACCTCATTTCGACTCTGAAAATAGGGATGTGATTTTGATCAACATATAGCGCGGGAGTGGAGGTAATGGAGTATTTCGTAACGGCTGGTTAAGATGGTCACAGTGCAACAATTTTCATTTCCGTGAGCATAGCTAGTATGATGTGCCTTCTATAGGTAGAGTGGATGAATTAGTGACCATTTCACGTTTCAGCAGAGATGGAGTGCATAGCAGGGCACGACATGTTTGCACATAGCGTATATGGTAAGTGATTGGCCGTTTAGTGACCGTTTTGCTTTCATTTCAGCCTAGGACGTTGAAATACTGTTCCCAGCCACATTACAACCCTGAGGAGGATTCGTCAGACAACAATAGGAAGTATTGTGAAGAGGAATCCATCGTGTCTAAGCAAGACACTAAAGCCCCCAGAAGACAGGGTAAGATAAGTACTAATGCCATGACGAAACCAAATTGCACAAAGACACACACGTGAAGTAAAATTAATTCGCGGAAAGATTTGAAATGAAACCCACATGTAATGTGCGTTGTTTACCAGTATAAGGTACCAGTTTCTGACTAATTAAAGGACGCTTCCATTTCAACGCACATTCTGATTTCCAAAATTGGAAATACAATAATCATCATTAGTAAATAACATCATTTTCATTTCAAAAGGAAGGACAACAAACAGAATATCTGATATTAGGCCAACGGAAATCCTCGTGAATGCCACGAAAGCATTTGTATTCACAGCCAGTAGAGTGAATAACAGTGTGCTGACGGACTGGCATTTTCTGTCCATTTTTTAAAATTAAATTTTTACTTATGCTACAATCATTGCTGAACACTATTTCACATGCCCAACACTTCGTTGTTCCCACAACTGAGAAGACGACTACATAAAAATGTTTGCACATTCTGGTGCAACCTCATACACTGTACCATTGAAAATGAATCTGATTCGTCACATGCTTCCATGAAGGGGCATTTCACGTTTTGGTGTTTTGGTGACACCCTTTGGCCCCCAGGCTCCTTAATTTCACCACTTGTGGGTGTTTCTGTAGTGATAGCGCCAACCACATATCTAAGTTATAGGAGCCCGCCCTCTCTCCAATTAGCCGACCTGAAAGAAGTAATCAACTAGGAAGCGGCAAAAACTGATGGTGACATCTTGGAACGCGTATATACTAACTTATAACGCAATATTGATATCTGCGTTCAAAAAAATGCCGTAATCTTGCTAATAGTATCTTTAAATTTCAAGACGAGTAAAAACAGCAGCTAATTAAGAAGTTTCTCATCGGAGAAAATAGCTTTTCCACTGAAAAATGGTTGGCACCGTTATTGAAAAAAATAGCCTTCCGTCGTAGGTATGCGTCTCACCAATTTTCACGAGCATCAACCTACTACTCAGGAAACACTCTAAGTAAACTCGATCAAAAGATTATGCTTCCACTTCTGAAAACAGTCGAGCTCCACAATCATGACCGCAAGGAAACTATGGAAATTAACAGCATAGTAGTTTCAAATAAGTATTTATTTCGGTACCTCACCTCATGTACAGCTCGTAAAGTTGTGTGGTCTGTGAAACTGTTAAAAAGCCTCAAACTGGGCTACAAAAGCCACCTGAGCCACACCTCGTGCGTACCGCGCTAGATTTTGAATAAAATCTTCCTTGAATATTAAAAACCACTCTTACAGCGTTTGTGGTGTTGGTTCCCACACATTTCGCAGTCGGAAACGACAGTTCACTCTACGATGAGCAGCAGCACGACATCCTTGATAGCCTTCGATACTGGATGCCCTTAGGGAGACCTTTTGGCGTTTTATTGAAGCATGTTTGGATGTCGCACACTCCCGTGATCATATCACAGGAGAACGCGAATCAGCAGGGCTGGAAAAGCGTAAGCACCTTTTTCTGATTGGGATCAAGTTCATACTTCGCCGAATGATTTTGGACGGTCCCTGGTAGTTCCAAACAGTACACTAGAGTAAAAATTGCAGTCAGACTGCACTCCAAAGGAGTGCGATCACGTTCAGTGGGAGTGAGCCCCACAAAATTCTTATAGAAGTGTTGAAATGCTCGGAAGTGTCAGAAGTGTCAAAGGTTCTCAAGAACATCGTCCCTGTAGCTCATAGCACTGCGAATTGTTTTTGACAGCGAAACACGTGGTACTCAACGCCTTAAGGAAAGGGATGGTTTCATTGTCGCCCTTCATGCCAACCGCTTGGGCTTTTCCCTGTCGGTTCTGAGCGGCGGTGTGTCTGATATGTTTTTCTTGGACACTCATAATAAAACCGTGTGATTTCAACGCTGGACGTCACGGTACTGAAGTCCGCCGTACAGCCATCAAACAAGGGTTGAATGTGGGCAGAAGCGGCTGTGATGATCTGCAAATCGTGTGAGGCGTCCACAGTGGGGCTGGGCAGAATTGTGGTAAAATTTGGTGCCGATGTGATACCATTAACCGACATTGCACGTCACATCGCCAAATGAACTTCTGAGCTCTCGGTTTTTTTCCCTCTACGAATGTTGCACGTAAGAACTGGCCTCACGAATTGCGTTTATTTCTGTACTGCAAACTGTTAAAGTGTTTAAATTATCCCCTCTTTGTCAAGGACTTGTACATGGAGTTGGACATGGACGGGACGCTCTGTGTCAAAGTTGAATAATCATGTAATACAGTATTTCTGTAAGTGATTGTGTTCTCTCATTCTTTTGATATCTCCTTCAGAACCCACGCCTCATCCCGACGGGATAAGAGTGCTTTTGGCGACGATATTTTCCTAGATCACTTCAATTTCCTAGAAAAAAGAAGAAAATTATAAGGAGCATGTGGGTGAACTGTTGTCTTGTTAGAAAAGCTTGTCTGTAACGTTTCTCTGAAATACACTTCCTTTATGCTCATTCACGGCAAATCGCGAATCAGTTGCTGGTGAAACTGGCAAGCAATTTCACCAGCATACTGCAGACGTGGAGAGGAGATATGCAACAAATTGGCCTTCTGCTATTTCGGCAGACTACTGCTGGATAATTGCTAAGGATGCACCAGATGTAATTTACAATTTCTATGGGAAGCAGAAACGCGTACCCGATTTACAGTTTAATTAAAATTTCTTTAAAATGTCGAGTCATAATGTTGTTTATTGTACTGAATCTCATGCGCTTTAATAGTAACTAACACCTTTTTCATTCACTATAAATTAAAGGATTGTCCGTGAATTTGTAATAATTTGTATAAGAAACTGTAAAATACGAGGAAAATTATTGAGTTTCTTTTGGTTTTCATTTTGTACAACCGCTTGGAGAGCTGAGGTATTGTAAGGATTTAAGAGCAGTGTGGGATTGTAAATAACATACAGTGATTACGTTCAGAAACAAGAGGTTTATTTTCTTAAGGGGATTACACGGTGAGAGTTGCCAGGGAGGCGAAATAACGTGACTCCAATAGCCCCAGACCCATCTCGCAGGAGAAACGAAACGCGAAGGTAAAGGAGACTAGACCATTTAACGTCCCCTCTGGTGGCGACTACGAACAGAAGAGAGCACCGTTTTGTGGCAGCAACTCGGAGAGCCCTCCTACAGCCATCCGAGTCACAAGGCAGGCGACCCTGCTGCTTGGTTTGATTGGCAGGGTGACTCTGTTAAAGATTCGGCCTATTCTAGCGTGAAATGGAGGACTGTTGATGCATCATCAGAAAGGTGATGGGCAAAAAAGGCAGTCCTTTTGTGAAATGTAAATAATAAAAGTTTCTCACTTTTGAGATCGGGAAAAGCTTGTATAATTTTTCAATTGTGTGAGATGATTTTTATTGTATTTTACTCTTTGAATTTTATTATTTCGTAAAATACAAGTGATTATTTACTTGAGGTGCTCACAATTATTAGTAAATTTCCTATACTAAACATGGAGAGAGGACGAGTCACTCGCTCACTATTTTTCATATTCAAAGCTACTCTTTAGCGTTGATTTTACACCCAAAACATCGTTTTAGCGAGGAGACAAGAAGTTATCAGCATGAGCAGGTACTGATGGGATATCGATGTTGTTAATGCACGTGGATCTTTATGGTGGCTTTCCTTCGAATAGTGTTTTCTGGAGTTGAAAACAAGCAGTCAGTTTGGCTATTTCAAAAAATGGTTCGAATGGCTCTGAGCACTAAGGGACTTAACTTCTTAGGTCATCAGTTCCCTAGAACTTAAACTTAACCAACCTAAGGACATCACAGACATCCATGCCCGAGGCAGGATTCGAACCTGCGACCGTAGCGGTCGCGTAGTTCCAGATTGTAGCGCCTAGAACCGCTCGGCCACTCAGGCCGGCTTTGGCCATTTAACAGTAAATCTTGCAGTGGAGGTATGCAGCTTGGAAGTCACATGCAGATATTAGGAAAAGGTACATCTCGAAGCACTTACCAGGGACAGAATACTATTCCCAAGATTTTCTCGCACCGGTGTGCAAAAAATGCTTTCGGCTGAAGAAGCCGAAAAACTGCCTATCTGGACATACCTGTTGGGCACCTCTAGCCACAGCAGGTGCAAGGGCATGAGGGAAATTTAGGTTGTCCGGCCAAGTTGTTTCGACAATGTCGTAAATATCCTTTGTGAATTCGCGAGTTTCCATGTTCACTGAGGACCGAACACTGTCGAGGGAGCCGTCAGGGTCGGTCGATGTGGCCGAGCGGTTCCAGGCGCTTCAGTCTGGAACCGCACGACCGCTACGGCCGCAGGTTGGAATCCTCGGGCATGGATGTGTGTGATGTCCTTAGGTTAGTTAGGTTTAAGTAGTTCTAAGTCTAGGGGAGCGGTCAGGCTGTGTCTTCCCTCTGCTTGAACTCTTTTGGGAAGCCTCGTGCATTCAAAAGAATTTTAGTATGTAACGCAACATTTATGGCAGCTCTAAAATGGTACGTTGGGACACAAAAAACTAAACCCTTCTGGGGGCGGCTGCATGAGTACCATTGTGGTGTTTATGGAGATCTGACGGAATGCGAGGAATGGAGAAACTTGTTCTCCTAATTCAGACTCCAGTCTCGAGCGGATTCTGGTCTTGAATATTGTTATGAGTGGGTTGCACTTGCGACATTTGTCCTGACCGTGATTTTGCACTAGCATTGGCCTTGACGGGGGAGTATGTGTTTGAATGAAATAAATAGGAAGTGCAGGGAAGCTAAGACGAAATGGCTGCAGGAAAAATGTGAAGACATCGAAAAAGATATGATTGTCGGAAGGACAGACTCAGCATACAGGAAAGTCAAAACAACCTTTGGTGACATTAAAAGCAACGGTGGTAACATTAAGAGTGCAACGGGAATTCCACTGTTAAATGCAGAGGAGAGAGCAGATAGGTGGAAAGAATACATTGAAAGCCTCTATGAGGGTGAAGATTTGTCTGATGTGATAGAAGAAGAAACAGGAGTCGATTTTGAAGACATAGGGGATCCACTATTAGAATCGGAATTTAAAAGAGCTTTGGAGGACTTACGGTCAAATAAGGCAGAAGGGATAGATAACATTCCATCAGAATTTCTAAAATCATTGGGGGAAGTGGCAACAAAACGACTATTCACGTTGGTGTGTAGAATATATGAGTCTGGCGACATACCATCTGACTTTCGGAAAAGCATCATCCACACAATTCCGAAGACGGTAAGAGCTGACAAGTGCGAGAATTATCGCACAATCAGCTTAACAGCTCATGCATCGGAGCTGCTTACAAAAATAATATACAGAAGAATGGAAAAGAAAATTGAGAATGTGCTAGGTGACGATCAGTTTGGCTTTAGGAAAAGTAAAGGGACGAGAGAGGCAATTCTGACGTTACGGCTAATAATGGAAGCAAGGCTAAAGAAAAATCAAGACACTTTCATAGGATTTGTCGACCTGGAAAAATCGTTCGACAATATAAAATGGTGCAAGCTGTTCGAGATTCTGAAAAAAGTAGGGGTAAGCTATACGGAGAGACGGGTCATATACGATATGTACAACAACCAAGAGGGAATAATAAGAGTGGACGATCAAGAACGAAGTGCTCGCATTAAGAAGGGTGTAAGACAAGGCTGTAGGCTTTCGCCCCTACTCTTCAATCTGTACATCGAGGAAGCAATGATGGAAGTAAAAGAAAGGTTCAGGAGTGGAATTAAAATACAAGGTGAAAGGATATCAATGATACTATTCGATGACGACATTGCTATCCTGAGTGAAAGTGAAGAAGAATTAAATGATCTGCTGAACGGAATGAACAGTCTAATGAGTACACAGTATTGTTTGAGAGTAAATCGGAGAAAGACGAAGGTAATGAGAAGTAGTAGAAATGAGAACAGCGAGAAACTTAACATCAGAATTGATGGTCACGAAGTCAATGAAGGTAAGGAATTCTGCTACCTAGCCAGTAAAATAACCAATGACGGACGGAGCAAGGAGGATATCAAAAGCAGACTCGCTATGGCAAAAAAGGCATTTATGGCCAAGAGAAGTCTACTAATTCAAATACCGGCCTTAATTTGAGGAAGAAATTTCTGAGGATGTACGTCTGGAGTACAGCATTGTATGGTAGTGAAACATGGACTGTGGGAAAACCGGAACAGAAGAGAATCGAAGCATTTGAGATGTGGTGCTATAGACGAATGTTGAAAATTAGGTGGACTGATAAGGTAAGGAATGAGGAGGTTCTACGCAGAATCGGAGAGGAAAGGAATATGTGGAAAACACTGATAAGGAGAAGGGACCGGATGATAGGACATCTGCTAAGACATGAGGGAATGACTTCCATGGTACTAGAGGGAGCTGTAGAGGGCAAAAACTGTAGAGGAAGACAGAGATTGGAATACGTCAAGCAAATAATTGAGGACGTAGGTTGCAAGTGCTACTCTGAGATGAAGAGGTTAGCACAGGAAAGGAATTCGTGGCGGGCCGCATCAAACCAGTCAGTAGACCTCAGTCATCACGGACAATTCGCTGTGGCGAGGGCGAATTTATTCGTGTCAGGTGTGCCCCTTGACGTTTGACTTCTTGGGTCCAATGACGTATAAGTTAGTGAAATTGGTCCATGGTATGACCAGTGAAAGGGAGTGTCACACGCTGGAATCTGCCAACATTTCAAGTCTCCGTTAGAGAGTAGTTGTAATCCATCAAAGAGATCGCCACCGCGCTGCTGCTATGGTCGCAGGTTCGAATCCTGCCTCGGGCATGTATGTGCGTGGTGTCCTTGGTACGTTTAAGTAGTTCTAAGTCTAGTGGACTGATGACCTCAGATGTTAAGTCCCACAGTGCTTAGAGTCATTTGAACCATTTTTTAAGAGACCACCAGCTGCGACTTTGCATTTTTCGTGCCCCATGATAGCAAATTACAGGCGGCGCGTATCACTGCTATGCTGACGCTTCAACCACGACCGACACTTGAGACAGCGCTACACATACAGAAACAGGTACAGTATTGCTGCTCCAGCATTTCAGTCTCACCACTTGTTCTCATCTGCATAAACGTAGTGTGACTTCTGCGTAGATTAAATCCATCAAAGTCTTTCAGCGTTAGATAATTTCAGATTGTTTTCTCCACGTTTTGAACCAGAGTAAATAATTCAGTCATACACACCTTAGTCTTTGCCAACCAATCGCCGCCCAGTGAAGTATCAAGTATTTGTTGCATCTATTGGTGTTGCCAGCATTTCATGATTAGTTTGTCATCACGCTTAACTTGTATGGTGAGTCCTATTTTATGATCAATAATCTTATGCCATAATTTTTATAAAAGATGAATCCCATGTCGATAAAGTACATCACCTATCAACAATTGACTGCAATAATGACAGGGGTACAGTTTCATTAAATTATTTTGGCATTCAAATTCACTTAGATGTTGATAAAAGTGATAGCCTCTAATGCAGGCTAAGAACAACACCACAGTCAAAGGGCAAAAACAATTTAGTAGATGCAGGGGCCAAACAGTTAAATAGAACGCTTACTAGTAAAATGTTTACTAGCAGGACGCAAACTCAGAGTCACCTGTAGCCATTAATATCGTACTGCACGACCAGTGCAATCTTGCAGTTTGACGACCGCTACCAGGATCCTGAATTGATGGCACCTTCTGTAATCGTCAGATTTATTTCCACTACAAGGTTTCTAATTTCACTTGTTAAAATTCAGATGGTGCACCGAGGTACATTAGTTTCTCGCAACCATGAGAATTGCTGGTGCTAAATACTTTGATGATTTGTAAATTTGTGTTTATTGTTTGTTTGTATTTTCATTCATTTGTTGTTGTGATTTCTGTGTCACTTGTTGATAGTTCCTGACAAAGAACGCGTGGCTCTTGCATTTCATCGTAGGTTAGGATTGTTTCATTTGATATGCGTTGTCGGGGATTTAGAATCAGTGGCACAACAGAGGAAATTTCAAGGTAGAATTTTGTGGCATTGCGACGAGGTGCAACTGAAATCTCTAGGGAGTAAAATCCTGAATACATGCTCACTAGAAGCAAGGCACGTTGGCTCCAAAGTAGTGTGAATATTCGAAATTCATCACAGATGGACCAGTGCTAGACTAGTAGCACTAATCAAGAGAAAGTTGCGGAGAATTCTCACTAGAATGTAGTAGCTGACTTTTCAGATATGCCGAAAGCAGAATTTTCCGTCCATCACGAATAATTCAGTCATACGCCGAGAGCGAAGCTGAAACCGCAGCAGATCGACATGTAGACTCTGAAGGAACAGAAAGACGTGACGTTTGTGAGAGTGGCAGATCACGGAGAAAGCCACAAATAGGAAAGCAACCGAGTTAGTCTAGTCCCAGAGGTATAGCGGAGGATCTCAATTTGAGGCCCTCAAGTGATCCACGCAGGAAGCGGAGGGTAAGAGACCGGAAGTGGAGAAGGAGATGCTGGAGAGAGAGAAGTTAGCTATGAAGGATTTAAAGGAATTAACCCCAAGGAAATGGAGAAGATGAAGGAATCAGTCACAAAGGAGACAAGGAGATTCGGATGGTATCTTGTCGAAAGTGTAGAACAGATTAAGAAGGAAATTGCGAGTGTTAAGGAAGAGGTAGAAAACGTCAAGAAAACATCAATAGACAAGTGAGACGTTGCAAACGAGGCAAAACGATATCTCACGGTGGCAATATTAGTAGCCCAAGGTGCACGCAAGGACGCTTTGTTAGCTAACGAACGAGTGAAACATGCCAAAACCGAAATATTCAAAACCATAAAGATTCTTGCCAGCTCCAAAAGCGAGGAAGAAAGATCGTCCCGCAAACACAAGAAAAAATTAGCGAAAACGTGAAGTGCATTGGACAGGTCGACAAAAAACAGGCAGATATGTCAGAGATTAAAGAAAAGTAAAGTCGGATCACCTCACTGCAAAACGAGCTAGCAAAAGGCGTCCAGCAAGTACGTCAGCTGCTTGCGCACTTGGAATCGGGGTGTGGTGCGTCAGCACTTTTGCATAATCAGGGAAGGAGAGAAGAGCGTCTATTACGAAATTTCGATGCGCAGTACGAGACTGCATCGCCAGCACAAAGACGAATGCCGCAGAACACACCAGCCGCCATATGTCGCACAACAGAGCACGCGCCGTCGGTGACGAAAAGTATGGCAGAAACCGAACCAGAAAACAATTGTGTTAGTCTTTACGCGGACGGAAACATTACTCCGCGAATCTCACGACACTAGACGAGACCTTCAAAGTGCACAAGAAAAGCTGGCACACCAATTTACGGAGACGCGTGCTGTAGAAACGAAAGAAAATTAGGTCGCAGGAAATGTCCAATCATTATTTTTTTTTCTTTATTGATTTTCAATTGCCCCCGAAGGGGGCGGGCTGGCAGCAGCTTACTACGCTGCTCTACAGCCTACAGACTTTTGTTTAAAAAAGGAAGAAGAAAGAAACAAGGAAAAACAGGCGATAAAATGGTGATTTAAAGTGAAAAATGCGGAAAGGTAAAACAGAAAGCAAAAGGGGTTGGCAATGTTGATAAAATACACAGGAATCAGACAAGTAACATAGTAGACACACAATTAAAAAAACATGGCGACAGTCTGGTTTCTGTTCGCAAGAGATAAAAAAATGCACACCCAGCGACAGTATGAGGGCTGTTCGCAACACTTCCCAAAAGACACAACACGGAGCACTCACTGGAAAAACACACTGGAAAACACTGCACGAAAAAGGCGGCACAAAGATGGCACTCCCGAACCAAGGCAGATGGGGGGGGGGGGGACCTGGAGTAGGGGGAGAAGAAAGGAGGGAGGAGAGGAAAAAACGAAAAGGGGGGGGACCAAGGAGGGAGAGGACTAAGAAAGGGGGAGAAGGGCAGACGCGAGACGGAATGAGAGGAGGCAAAGGAGGGAAATGTAAAAGGACTCGGGGGAGAGTCGAACCATTAGACCACATACATTTCTTATACACTCAAAATTTCCAAATGTACAACGAGAATAACAATAAGTTACATCCAAAAGGTTGGATACCTCGGTACGATAAAGTGCTACCGGAGTCGTGGCCACTGAAATGTGAGAACAACGAAATCCGACCAGTTCCAGCGGGATACTGGAGAATGACAGCAACAAAGAAACAACTGGGAGAGCAGCAGTCAATATCAGCAGTAAAACTTACAAGATCATCCAGATTAGGCCTCCCAACCCATTACAGGGGAAACGTAGCAGAGTCTAAATAGAAAATGGGACTCGACTGCTCTAGACACAGCTCAAAACAATCAATTTCTACACATAACTTCAATGGATTAACAGATTCAAAGTAATACTATGCAGAGTGGTCTACATTATCCATGTTTTGAACTTCTGTAATTGATGTGTTCGTAACTGTCATTTATTAGCTTAAGGTACGGCTGCTTGAGGAACGTGGTCAAATGACTAGCGTGGTTGTTACATCATCATATCGACACGTTCATTGCCTGCTTGGAAATCAAAGTCAGGGTTGAACAAAAATTCGTCATAGGTGATAGCTCCTCGTATTAACTGACACCTTCGCGGTGGCATGATAACCCCTGGATGTTGACTGAACTAAGCTCAGAGTCCAACCTGTATTTACCTATGTGACAAATGGCCTTTATGTCTTTCGACCAGACTGTGGTTGTCCGTTATCACGCTCCAAGGAGTATAAGAATGTTAGTCAAGAAACGATCGCATCATGAATATCTAATTCAGCTGTATAATTCTCGTAGTATTGTCTTCCATAATTTCACTATGGCCTGTGAGAGTATTTCTGGCCTTATCCTGTGGTGTCTTATGCACTGCCCGGAAAGCAAGTGTACGTTGCCTTCCGCTGTTTAGCAATGACGAGATAGCGGTCGTGACACTTCGTATGTTCGGCTAGATTTTCGGGTGTGTAATGAGTGGTATTAGCTGCCCACACATTAAGAGCGTGGAGAAGCTATGTCTGCTGGGATTCTGGGCCGTCGCTAGTCAGGCGATGGAGCTTTCTCGAGGTCTTCGTATTTTGCTGGCGCCATGAGAGCACCGTAAGCAAAACACATTGAGAAGCATTAGCATGTACAGTGCGAGTCACAGTGGTGTGGCGTACCTCAAGTTCAGGAAAAGAGGGCAACAGTAAGAAGAGCACCACTTGTGAGGATGACGATCAACCTACATCGGAGAAATAATTTATCTTTTTATATTTTATTACAGCGGCGATCCAACAAGAGAAAATTGGAGGCATTTTTGTGACATGTAAAGCAACAAGTAAGAGGGAAGTAATAAAATTTGTAAGTTCCAGATGTGCGAATGCAGCGGCAGTTGTCATGAGCATCTGTGAGGACGAATAGGAACATGGTTTCAGACCACTTCGGCATTGGACGACAACGCCGCAGGAAGAGCTAAGGTCAGGAGGAGTATATGCAGCATAATCATAATCTATAAGTAGATAGGGGTTAGAGATAAAATGATAGGTGTTGCATAAGAAAATAAGTTAATACAACTCTCACACATAGAGCAGAGACACTTCACACCACATTTTTAAGACAATTATAATTGTTAAGAACGTCATGTTCAGTCAATACAGCAACACATATTTATTCTTTCCATTTTTATTACATCACTCAAGTAATTACGTATGTATTTATACTGTGTTTATTCAAAGAGATTATTTTTGGGTTCTTGTTGTATTCATAAGAAACATTTTATTAAGATCGCTGTAAAACCTTGGAGCTGGAACATACTATGAGGACTGTGGAGATTTTGGGAGACAACATCCTGCAGCCGGTGACAACTACCATGTGGTAGCTGCAGCGGGTGGCCCAGAGATCATGAGTGGAGGGCCGATCGTCAGCACTGAATGAATGGCAGGACGGCTGGGGATCTGTCTGCCGCCTTTTCAGCCCAACGAAAATGAAGGTGGAAGAGATGCGCCACGCACCGTGGCTGCCATAAACCAACCCACCCTGCATGGCTATGAATTGAGGTGGCCCATTGGAAAATTAGGAGGGAGGGGGGGGGAGGCCCCATTGTTCCATCTCACTTCCTCAAGAGCCTAGCAGTGGGCTGAGTAAAAGCAAACAGCCACCGAGCGATTGTGAATAGGGCTGCTGGTATGGAGGCACATCCCTAATGTCACACCACGCCCTTGATGGACCCACAGATGTGCCGGCGCCAGCAACCACGCGCAGGGGGATCCACAAGGGGACACATCCCCCTACTGATGGCCACAATCTGGACGAGTTGCTCCTGCAATCGTGCCCTGTGATGCAGACGGACACTGGCGACTGTGGAGACGGCACAAGATACCCACTCGCACAATGAGAGAGAGGAAATCATCACTAGGAGATGGATTGCTCATCAAGTGCAAAACTGTCACCACCTAATCCAAGGGAAGACTGCACCCTTTCAGCTACGAGATCAAGAGAAAGGCAGGGTCAGAGATGTCACTACCTGAGTTGGATATGCTACGTACTGTGCATCCGATCAGGTGTCTCATTCTCTCTCACTACATGTCATGTCCGCCAAATCAGACTGCCAACTGAGGCCAGGTCGACATGACGCCAAAAGCCCAGCTGCCATGGACCAGATGGGGGATCAGACCCATCCGCTGCTGCTCCTACATGAAATACTGAGTGAAAGGCGATTCCCACTCTGGCAAAAACGCGCTGCACCTTAATGCTTCATCTAGCCCAGAGATTATTTATGTGCGCCTTTAGTGCCGTGTTCTATCTGGGTAACTTTGTAAATTTAAAGTGTCTTCCCAGGGATCCTTCTAGAGGAAGCGATAGGATGTTTCAGGACTCGGATATTCATCCTGGTCGGCCGGGGTGGCCGAGCGGTTCTAGGCGCTACAGTCTGGAACCGCGCGACCGCTATGGTCGCAGGTTCGAATCCTGCCTCGGGCATGGATGTGTGTGATGTCCTTAGGTTAGTTAGGTTTAAGTAGTTCTAAGTTCTAGGGGACTGATGACCTCAGATGTTAAGTCCCATAGTCCTCAGAGCATTTGAACCATTTTCATCCTGTCAATGTATACTATAAAAGTAAATGTACATGTCGCTAAAACTCAGATATGGGTCTGATACGATCAAGGGAGTTATATGGGCTGGTAACTGTCTATCCTCCATCCATGAAGAAAGTTTCCATTTTCACATGAAGGGCGTGCTTTTTAAGATGTAAAGGCCAGGACGTTTCACCTTGTAGAAATTTCTAGAACATTCCAGAACATTCTAAAGTATTTGAGAGAATTCCAAAACATTTCAGAATGTTCTGGAATGTTGCACAACGATCTGGGATGCTTTGGAATGATCAGAAATAGTCTGGTACATTCATGAAGATTCCCAAATGTTTGGGAACATCCCAGATCATTGTGGAACATTCCAGAAGACTCTCGAATGTTGTGGAATGTTCTGGAACATTGTGGATCATTCTAACCCATTTTAGTACGTTCTGGAATTCGCCACTGGTGGGGCTACCCATTGGTAGTGGTATATAAAGTAGTACCCGTCATGGGTTCGAACGTCAGTTTATCAGCGACGAAAGTAAGAAACGAAAAAATAGTGCAGTAAGTGAATAAAAACAAACACTGAAGTGTGAGTAGTCACAGTGATACAGTGTCTGGATATAAATCGAAAATAAAGTGTGAAACGTGAATAAGGTGTACTTAGTGTATTCGTTAGTAGAAAGATGATCTGATTTGTATTTTAGACAATGCCCAGACGTAAAACAGGAGGAGCTCTTGGTAGTTCTGAAACAAAACGGCGAAAACGAAAAGAACAGCAAAAAAACAAAACAGAAGATCGCGAAGGAAGTTTATGCGAAAGAACAACGCAATGATTGAATTGAAAATTCAACAATTGTAACACAAGCTTATAATTAAAGACTCCAAACTCAAGCCAGCCATGTAAATATCGTGAGAAACACGGAGAGGGACAAGTAAACAGTACAACCTAACAAATGAAGCATTCCACTTCAATCCAACAAAAGAATGTAAAACAAACACGTCGTAATCGTAAAAATAAAACAATAATATCTGACAATTTTGCAATGCGAAAAAATCAGTAGAGGAAGACCAGGATTCTGTTGCATGAATGGAAAATTCGAGTACTAGCTCCCTGAGCGAAGCCGGGTATCTCTGCTATTCTGTACATTTACTTGCAAAACTGATTTAATGTTTGATACAACTGAACTAGTGAAGATAATTTGTCAAGCGTTTATGTAAACTTGACTTGAAAAGCATGGTTTTCAAAAGTCTTGTAGGTCCAAGAAACAATACTAAACTGCCCTAAGAAATAATCACAACAGATGACACATGTTACTTGCTTGTTTGTATTTTGAGAATGATTCTGTTTCTTAAGTTATAATCATTGTCCGTGTCTGAACAAACGCATGATTGAAACCTCGTGTATAACTGAGCAGGAGTAAATCACTGAGGCAGGGAATAGTTCTAAATCCTCAGAACTGTAATGTGGTTATGGACATCAGGCCTCAGAAGTTATATGAGTGAATAAAAATACTGCTGCAAAGCCTTTTAAACTACTTCGTAATTTTTCGTTTGAAGGCTGTGGTGCAGTAATGACCCTAGGGTCCACATGAATCATACTACTCTCAGCGATGTTAATATCATCTTCCTGCTGGCGTGCAGTTTGTGTGTGTAATACCTGAGGTGAACGAGGTCAAGTTAGGATGGATTTTTTACATGTGGTCTTTGTTGGCAAAGTCACCCCCAAAACTCATGCCATCATTGTGAGATCTCAGTACTATTTGATGATTTCTCCTATCCCATGTCACACTATAACTTTTGATGTGACACACTAGACACACTACCCATGGGGAAATCAACTCTGTTGTGGGGGGGAGTCACTCTCTCACTATTTTTCGTATTGAACGCTACTCTAACTTTGATTTTACATCCAAGACATCATTTTAGCTAGACGTTATCCATTTTCATTGAGACACACCTTAGTCTTTGCCAACCAATCGCCACCCAGTGGAGTATTTGTTCCATCTATTACTGTTGTCAGCAGTTCATGATTTAGTTGTCATCACTCTTAACTTGTACTGTTTGTCGTATTTTATGATCGAAAAACAAGAGCCACAATTTTTATAAAAGATCAACCCTATGTTGATACACTCCTGGAAATGGAAAAAAGAACACATTGACACCGGTGTGTCAGACCCACCATACTTGCTCCGGACACTGCGAGAGGGCTGTACAAGCAATGATCACACGCACGGCACAGCGGACACACCAGGAACCGCGGTGTTGGCCGTCGAATGGCGCTAGCTGCGCAGCATTTGTGCACCGCCGCCGTAAGTGTCAGCCAGTTTGCCGTGGCATACGGAGCTCCATCGCAGTCGTTAACACTGGTAGCATGCCGCGACAGCGTGGACGTGAACCGTATGTGCAGTTGACGGACTTTGAGCGAGGGCGTATAGTGGGCATGCGGGAGGCCGGGTGGACGTACCGCCGAATTGCTCAACACGTGGGGCGTGAGGTCTCCACAGTACATCGATGTTGTCGCCAGTGGTCGGCGGAAGGTGCACGTGCCCGTCGACCTGGGACCGGACCGCAGCGACGCACGGATGCACGCCAAGACCGTAGGATCCTACGCAGTGCCGTAGGGGACCGCACCGCCACTTCCCAGCAAATTAGGGACACTGTTGCTCCTGGGGTATCGGCGAGGACCATTCGCAACCGTCTCCATGAAGCTGGGCTACGATCCCGCACACCGTTAGGCCGTCTTCCGCTCACGCCCCAACATCGTGCAGCCCGCCTCCAGTGGTGTCGCGACAGGCGTGAATGGAGGGACGAATGGAGACGTGTCGTCTTCAGCGATGAGAGTCGCTTCTGCCTTGGTGCCAATGATGGTCGTATGCGTGTTTGGCGCCGTGCAGGTGAGCGCCACAATCAGGACTGCATACGACCGAGGCACACAGGGCCAACACCCGGCATCATGGTGTGGGGAGCGATCTCCTACACTGGCCGTACACCACTGGTGATCGTCGAGGGGACACTGAATAGTGCACGGTACTTCCAAACCGTCATCGAACCCATCGTTCTACCATTCCTAGACCGGCAAGGGAACTTGCTGTTCCAACAGGACAATGCACGTCCGCATGTATCCCGTGCCACCCAACGTGCTCTAGAAGGTGTAAGTCAACTACCCTGGCCAGCAAGATCTCCGGATCTGTCCCCCCTTGAGCATGTTTGGGACTGGATGAAGCATCGTCTCACGCGGTCTGCACGTCCAGCACGAACGCTGGTCCAACTGAGGCGCCAGGTGGAAATGGCATGGCAAGCCGTTCCACAGGACTACATCCAGCATCTCTACGATCGTCTCCATGGGAGAATAGCAGCCTGCATTGCTGCGAAAGGTGGATATACACTGTACTAGTGCCGACATTGTGCATGCTCTGTTGCCTGTGTCTATGTGCCTGTGGTTCTGTCAGTGTGATCATGTGATGTATCTGACCCCAGGAATGTGTCAATAAAGTTTCCCCTTCCTGGGACAATGAATTCACGGTGTTCTTATTTCAATTTCCAGGAGTGTATAATAACAGTCTATCAACGATTGACTACAATAATGACAGGGCCAACATTTCATTAAACTATTTTGGAATTCAAGGACATTTAGACGCTGATAAAAAGTGATGACCTTTAATGCAGGCTAATAACAACAACCACAGTCAAGGGACAAAAAAATGGTTCAAATGGCTCTGAGCACTATGGGACTTAACTTCTGAGGTCATCAGTCCCCTAGAACTTAGAACTACTTAAACCTAACTAACTTAAGGACACCACACACATCCATGCCCGAGGCAGGATTCGAACCTGCGACCGTAGCGGTCGCGCGGTTCCAGGCTGTAGCGCCTATAACCGCTCGGCCACAACGGCCGGCAGTCAAGGGACAAAATCAGTTTAATGGACGCATGTTCCAGGTTGTCGTGTGGAACGCTTACTAGTTAAAGTGGTTGCTGTTAGGCCAAAAACTCACAGTCGCCTGTAGCCCTTCAAACCTGAGCAGTACTGCAACATTTCTACGGTATTTTGCGACTGAAATAAATATGTTACGTACAGTAATGCTACGAGAGAAGACACAAATTTCTGAAGCTGGAGTTAGGTATTTCTTTTAATGGGTTTACACAATGTAACCCTCCATAAACTGTCTTTGTCGCATCAAACCAGTCAGAAACAGATAACTTAAAAAAAAAAAGCTTTGTTACTACAGTTTTACGGAACATCTTCATTCACTGCCAAACATTTATTTCAAACCTGCATTATAATTTCTGTCAGTTGATTTAATTAAGTTTTAGTAACTGTGTAGTAGAAACACTAGGCTCTGTGGTTTTCCCACATAGTAGTCCTTTCGCTGTTTTCGTTTCTTAGCTATTTAACTACACATATCTGAATTTTACGCACAGTATCACTATTATTTTTACATTCCCTCCTTCTGGTGTGCGCTATGGTACTATGGTAGGCTTATCGTAAACGTATTCTAGTAATGGAGTCCACGAACTGTTCTGTGGAGTTAATTGAAGATATGTTTTCATGTGTATGAAAATTTGTTCGTGTAATAAGCATATCTAATTCTTTACTATTTTGTTCTCACTTTTATTGTCTCTCGTTTTTTGTATTCGATCTTCTGAATACTTCCCTATTTTCCTTCCCGTTTCATTTTACCCATTTATTATTCACTTGTTGTTATAGTTGTACTTTGTCTCCTGTTTCTGCAGACTAGTTTTTTATTGTTGGGTATAGAATGACAGATACTAGATGTTGAAGAATAAATTGGCTTCTGAACTGGCAGCTCATTCCTGGATTAATGTATTTCACCTAAGACAAATAATCGAGAAATGATCTGAATGGATAGGCACCAATTTTTGTGAATGTGGGAAGGGTCCGTGCGGATCTCACTGAAAAAGTCATACACAGCCAGACATAGTTGTGAAGCAAATCCCATTCCTGAAGTAAATCTCATATATGTATCATCGGTATTCGATCTTACACCGGGAAAACAAAAATTATGTGATGAAAACACCTGAGTTTAAAGTTAATAGAGATGACGAAAATGATGTTGTTTCTAGTTAATATTGCTCAAAATTTATCTGCCATGTGCTCTTTACAAGCGAAGAAAAACTTGGGAAAAAGTGTGTATCGAAAAATGCGTAAGTTGTATAAATAAATCCTTGTTCACGGACGTTTGGGCTGTGTTTGTCTCGGACAAACACTCTATACAGGCGAACCAGGTCTCTAATCGAACCTCCAGTTGGACACCAAGGGGTTCGTTGGGCATCGCGCGTCGTCCTCCAGCCTCTGAATTTGTTTACCACCGACAGTTCTAGAAATAACTATAGTTAGCCTCTGAACAAAGGAGGAACTTGCGCTTTTGACATACACATTCAAGGTCTGTTTAAGTGACTAAAAAATAAAGAATTTTTGTAAATTTTAACTTACGCACAGGGGGAAACTTTATTTTCAAGACAGGCATTCGATTATAAAAAGGTGTATCTTTCAAAAGCATACATATACACATGCAACCTTGGGGTACTTCTTACAGTTATGTTTAGGATGAACATTTTCATATAATTTTCACAATTGTTCAGTATGCTCCGCAACAGAAGCACGAGTAACGTATGGTCTTTAGTCAAACTCGTCTAGTAACTTCGAGTGCACGTCTGGAGTTCATGTGGTCACTGTTGTTGGCATGAGGCGTTGTAGTTCACCCTGAGCTGTAAGAAAGGAAGGGACACAAAAGTAGTGTGCCACAAAAGCCCACCAGAAAGTCATATGTTGTGAGATCAAGCGAGCTTCAAGGCCAGTGTTGCAATTTGGAAGAGATACGTTTTTAGACTGTAGGAAGTTCAATGGCGTACTCTGGAGCTGTATCTGAAATGCATTGAATTGGGCAATGCAAAACGTATTTGGTTGCCGAGTTACCAGCATCTAGACGCGACCCATATTAACTAGTGTATGAGCTACGGGGGGAAGGGGACAAAAATATGGATCGCCAAACACACAATACTTTACCATGCCTAATACAGTATAGAAAACTCTTTGGCATTAGAAACATCTTCCAGTCGTCTCTTAAGGGGCTCCGGAACGCCCTATACTTGCAATGTTAAAATAACGCTTATAAATTACATCTTTCCTCACAAAGTATTTGAGGTAGGAAGTTGAATTTTTTACAGATTATTTATTGGAATTTGGGCTACAACTTAACACAGGGATTTTACAAAATTTTAGATCAGTTATTAAAGATGATTTTTTTTTCAATTGTAATGAAAAATCACAACATTTTTTTTGCAAATTGTTATTTATATGTTCAAAAATATACAGTTTTTTGGAAAAAGGCCGTGTTAAATTATGCAGAAGGTACTGTGTAACATTTACTGAAAGTTTGAAACAAATATGTTTGGAAGATCCTTAGAAAACATGTAATTAGTATGAGAAAATAAAAGTTTTGGGAATCGAGCAACAAAGATTGGATTAACTTTTTAGTACATTCCAGGTCCATAGGATGGATTATCTTCATCCTCTGCAAACTCCTCCTCCACCTTCCTCTTGTTCCTCCTCCTGTTTACTCTTGCTTGTATTTCTAGACTCTTTACAGCTCTGTCTGCAGCCCGAAGGCGTTCCTTGTCTAAAGCAAGCATCGCTCGTACCATGTTAGAACCTATCTTCATTCCCATATTTCTAAATACCTTTGGCTTTCCAACATTTCTCCTTTTCTTAAAAGCCTTCAGAGGATTTCTAATAACTTTACTTTTACTCATTATTATACTTCAACAAAACAGAGACTCAAGAAACAGAATTAATTACGAATATTTTCGAGATAACGACAGAGTAAATAAACATGAAACAATCGACAATCACACCAGCGATATATATTGAACCATCACAGGTTAGCCACAACACATACTTTATCTCACATCACTAAAATGTACCTGATGAACACGGACGTTAATAATAACACCATTTGACAGCAGTTTAACAGCGCCACAGTGGGTCACGCCCATGTAGAACACATTTCAAAAAAAATTTAAAAATAGTTGTAGTCTTCGGAATTGAATAAATTATATATCTATTAAAAGGTAATAGTCTGCAGATTCAGAAAAAGCAAAAAAGTAAAAATTGAACTTTTCATGATTTTGAGCCTTTCCGGAGCCTCTTAACGGATAAATACAGGTCCTGTGTGGTTTTCAAGAGAATATTAACCCATCTTTCCTACAGATAGTGGAAAATTTAGGTAACGATGATGGAGGTGCATAACGATCACGCACCCTTCTCTCCAAAGTAAATCATAAAGGCCAGCGGAGATGCGACAATTCACTCCCGCGCTCACAAAACCAATCCTGGATGATGCGAGTTGTGTGGATGGGGACTCCATCATCTTGGAAAACAGCATCACCATCGGAGAAAAAACATTTTTATCATGGGATGGACCTGATCAGCCAAAATGATCATATAACCGTTTAATGTAATGCGACCTTGCAGAATAACCACAGAGCCCCCGGATTATCACGACATGGCCAACCAAATCATCACCGAACGCCCGCTATGTTTCACTCTTGGGACGTAAATTCGGCCAGGAAAAATTTTGGAAATTTGTGGTATGATCGCGTGGGACCAAACCGCTGAGATCATCCGTCCCTCGGCTTACACACTACTTATTCTAACTTAAACTAGTTTGCGCTAAGGAAAACACACGTACCCGTACCCGAAGGATGACGCGAACCATGGAAAGGCGCGCGGACTCGGCCAGGAGATGGCAACAGTGTCAAGGAAAACTTGACTGACCAAGTGCCTTTCTCCACTGCACCATAGTCCAAGTTTTACGGCATCGCCACCGCTTTTCTCTGTTATCTACCTATCGAGCTCTCTTCGTATTGTTTCGGTGGTGACAGTGTTCGCGAATGCGACATTCAGTTATGCCGTGACTTTTGCAGCTGTCGTCCTCTCACTTTACATCACAGTACTCCTCAACTGTCCTCCTGTAACGGTCACTCAACACACTTTCGTACACGCTGTTACTTAGCGGATGATGTTTTCCCGCTTTCTCTGTGCAGGTGTAAATGTCCAACATGACTCCTCTTGAAACACCAAACAATTCAGCGACTTTTATTATTGAAGCACCCACTATATGAGCACCAACAATTCGCCCACGTTCAGATTCACTTAGCTCCCACGTAATGCACCCACAACTACACAGAACACTGTTCTCACCTTGAATGACACTTGCAACACTTGAGGACATTGCACAGGTGCCATCCGTGGTCAAATACAACAACGTAAACTGTAGGCTTGGCTAGCACTTCCATTTATGTCCAAGCATGCATTTCTCGGAGTGTTTGCATGTTTTTGTTCAACCCCTCTACGTGCAACAGGGAGATGCCTATCAACAACCGCATGACTCGGTTACTTACAACTGGCACCTACCAAAGGCTTTCAATTTCGGTTTATAACTTAAAATTTACTCCAGGTTTCTGTTGTCATTCGCGTAGAAGATCCTGTCGTATGAAATCGTATCAGTCTTTTTTAACACCCGGTATTCTTCCAACGGTCTTAAAAATCAAGTGCCGGTTCCAATGTTTGTTAATTTTTTTTAGATCGTGGAATGTTGCACTGTGCTCTCTGTTGATGGACCGTTACACTAAGCTTTCACGCAAATTAAAACTCTGTGCCGACCAGGACTCAAACCTGGGGGTCTTTGAATTTCACAAGAAAGTGCTGTACCGACTGAGCAGTCGAAGCACGACGGAGGTACTGGCAGGAGTAAAGCCGGGAGGGAGGGTCGCGGGTCGTACTTGGTTAGCTCAGTCGGCTGAGCACTTGTCACCAAAAGGCAAGTCTCCTGGCTTCGACTCTCCCTTCGGCACACAGTTTTAATCCGGCAGAAGTTTCAAATCAACGCACACTCCGCTGCAGGATTAAAATTCATCCTGGCATTAGACTGTATTTTATGACGATGATGAGCACTTGTTGCCGGCCGCGGTGGCCGAGCGGTTCTAGGCGCTTCAGTCCGGAACCGCGCAGGTCGGAGGTTCGAATCCGGCTTCGGGCATGGATGTGTGTGATGTCCTTAGGTTAGTTAGGTTTAAATAGTTCTAAGTTCTAGGGGACTGATGACCTCAGATATTACGTCGCATAGTGCTCAGAGCCATTTGAACCATTTTGAACGTGTGTTGTGAAGGTTTTTCTCTTGGAGGCAACAAGGCGATCTGCTGCTGCGCTGGTACCGTCGTTGTCGGTGTACGGCCCGACTGGAGTGAAAGTGACGCGGCGACACACAGCGCCAGCACACTTGGCGGCCGCAACAAGCGCCGCTCCACGCTAGTATAATATTACCGACTGCCACACAAAGCGCAACATTGGCGGGCGGACAATAAAAGGGGAGAATAAAGGAGGCAGAAGAGAGAGTATCGGCTCACGTGAAAGGCCCGGCTGCTCTCACGCGCGTCTGCCACAAAAGGAAGGCCACTCGACGCCTGGCTGCAGCCGACGCCTGCGGCGCAGCGGTCATTACTGGAGACGGCGCGCCCGCGTGCCATTACGGCGCTCGGCCCTGGGCGCAGGCCACGCGTCTTGTCCCGATCAAAGGCCACGCGTGTTTTAATTATTGGCCGTCATTAGCGGACTACCGGTAGCCGCTGGCGCAGCAAGCTGACGGCCGCTTCCAGCCGCGCATCGGAATGGGCGATAATGCCCGCCGTTACCTGCGCCGGGTCTGCGCCCGGCGGTTTTGCGAACGTGGCTAATGGATATGGACGGAGAGCGCCGCCGCTCTACCTCTCTGCCAGTTGTAAACAGCCTCAAAGGAGGGACAAAGGATCCCACGTTACGAGGATAGCCTCCGAAAATGAAAGTGGCGCACTTGGCGAAATAAATACACTATTGGCCATTAAAATTGCTACACCACGAAAATGACGTGCTGCAGACGTGAAATTTAAGCGACAGACAGAAGATGCTGTGTTACGCGAATGATTAGCTGTTCAGAGCATTCACACAAGGTTGGCGCCGGTGGCGACACCTACAACGTGCTGACATGAGCAAAGTTTCCAACCGATTTCTCATACACATACAGCAGTTGACAGGCTTTGCCTGGTGAAACGTTGTTGTGATGCCTCGTGTAAGGAGGAGAAATGCGTACCATCACGTTTCCGACTTTGATAAAGGTCGGATTATAGCCTATCGCGATTGCGGTTTATCGTATCGCGACATTGATGCTCGCGTTGGTCGAGATCCAATGACTGTTAGCACAACATGGAATCATTGGGTTCAGGAGGGTAATACGGAACGCCGTGCTGGATACCTACGGCCTCGTATCACTAGCAGTCGAAATGACAGGTATCTTATCCGCAAGGCTGTAACGGATCGTGCAGCCACGTCTCGATCCCTGAGTCAACAGATGGGGACGTTTGCAAGACAACAACCATCTGCACGAACAGTTCGACGACGTTTGCAGCAGCATGGACTGTCAGCTCGGAGACCATGGCTGCGGTTACCCTTGACGCTGCATCACAGACAGGAGCTCCTGCGATAGTGTACTCAACGACGAACCTGGGTGCACGAATGTCAAAACGTAATTTTTTCGGATGAATCCAGGTTCTGTTTACAGCATCATGATGGCCGCATCCGTGTTTGACGCCATCGCGGTGAACGCACATTGGAAGCGTGTATTCGTCGTCGACATACAGGTCTGTCACACGGCGTAATGGTCTGGGGTGCCATTGGTTACACGTCTCGGTCACGAACAGCGGACATTACATTTCAGATGTGTTATGACCCGTGGTTCAAATGGTTCAAATGGCTCTGTGCACTATGGGACTCAACTGCTGAGGTCATTAGTCCCCCAGAACTTAGAACTAGTTAAACCTAACTAACCTAAGGACATCACAAACATCCATGCCCGAGGCAGGATTCGAACCTGCGACCGTAGCGGTCTTGCGGTTCCAGACTGCAGCGCCTTTAACCGCACGGCCACTTCGGCCGGCCTATGACCCGTGGCTCTACCCGTCATTCGATCCCTGCGAAACCTTACATTTCAGCAGGATAATGCAGGTCCTTTACGGGCCTTTCTGGATACAGCAAATGTTCGACCGCTGCCCTGGCCAGCACATTCTCCAGATCTCTTACTAATTGAAAACGTCTGGTCAATGGTGGTCTAGCAAGTGGCACGTGACAATACGCCAGTCACAATTCTTGATGAACTGTGGTATCGTGTTGAAGCTGCATGGGCAGCTGTACCTGTACACGCCATTCAAGCTCTGTCTGACTCAATGCCCACGCGTATCAAGGCCGTTATTACGGCCAGAGGTGATTGTTCTGGGTACTGATTTCTCAGGATCTATGCACCCAAATTGCGTGGAAATGTAATCACATGTCAGTTCTAGTATAATATATTTTTCCAATGAATACCCGTTTATCATCTGCATTTCTTCTTACTGTAGCAATTTTAATGGCCAGTAGTGTATCCTACAGACTGCCAAAGACTAATAAATCAATAGAAAGCCACAATGCTGAAAAAAGTGGACCGAATACGACGCGGAAAAATGAAATTACTTGGTACAAATGAAAGAGCATTGTTGTTGTAATTGCTGTTGTTATCAGAACAGTTTTTATTGGAATTGACAGTTGCACAGCAAAACTTTTCTTAATTTTCATCACGACTCTGTTCGCTGCTACAGCGAGGCGCAAGTAAAATAGAGAGGTGCGTGACGCGTTATGCGCGGACGGAGACGGCTTTGCAGCGGCGCCAGTGTACCCCCCAGTCATTGTTTGTAAACTGAAGGTGGTGAGGGGAAGGAAGCAAAGGAAAGGAATGGGGAGGGACAACTGCTGTCAGCTGCGTGGGGACATTACGCGGAATCGCTGGTGACGAGTGAAAATGTACTTGATCGGGATTCGAACCCGTTCTCTCCTGCTTCCTAGGCAGGTGAGGTAACCACTGCGCCATGCGGGACACATCGTTATCGACACTGGACGGACTATCTCAGCTCCCCTCACGGTCGATCCACACTCCCATAAAGCGCCACCTAGCCGCAGCCTGTGGCAATTTGCTCCACATTCACTCTCACGAGATTCCACCCACTGGAGGTCGGACGTATTTGTGCATTCGCACTGAAGAATGTGGATTCATTTCCCAGTTAGGCCTATTAAATTATGTGAATGTGTGGTGTCTGTGCTTTCAGACATATTCGAAACAACGGACACCACACATTCATATAACGCTGTCGTTGTCCCACTATCCTACGCCAGCCGCTGTATACTTTTGTAAGAGGCAAAGTAGGGTTATAAGGGCAACATTGCACCACCGTTTCTGCTTCTTACTCTCCCTAGAACAATTTATATGCTCGGAAAATTAGTGCTGCAATTATTAACGCTATACTTCTCACATTTGTTTTCCTCTACCAGTAATGAGCACCGCAGTGGCCAATAATGCACACCACTCATAAATTAACATGAAAATTAACGCTACATGTTACACACGCGACCCGTGGTACACGCTACAGGCATACGGACGCTATTCGCTCTCGTGTCACGTGGTACTCTGCCTCTTGTTACTGCACATCGCCCGAACACCTGCATTCGTATGTGCACGCCACTGTAGCTTCAGGGGCCACAGCGCCATTCTTAAACACTCCTGTATATAAATCTGCGTAAAGCAGGTGTGTCCAACCTTTTAGCTCACCTCGACTACACTCGAAAAAGACTTGTTCGGCCGTACTTAATACACTTGACACAAAAAAGGGGGATGGACCAAGGTGAGACTACCATCGTGTAGCAGAAGTTATCTTTACATAAACGGAATGCTATGGATTTTTCTTTTGTCAGTCGTGTGAAGGATGCTCACTTCTTGGGCCGCACTGATACCTGCATTAGTCCCCATGCGGCCCACAGGCCGTGAGTTTGACACTAAGGCCACAAAGTGTGAGGCTCCGTGGATTACATTAAGCCATTATTAAACTGTCGTTAATATACGTGACACACGCTGTTGTTGTTGTGGTCTTCAGTCCTGAGACTGGTTAGATGCAGCTTTCGACGCATGTGACACATAAGAGAACATTAATCTCTGCAAAGAATGTAGTGTAATTTATTTAATCTGTCAGACAAATAGCTTTATTTCATCATCAGAATAATACTTTAAAGCAGTAAAACTGTGAAGAGCAAGTAACGAAAACGAACTATAAAATCTAGACACATACTGTATTTGATACAACTGTCAAAATCATAGAATATATGGAAACCAGAGTGGTTAACACACTACGACGTATGACATTCTCGTCACCTGGTCACGTTGCAACAAGAATGAGACGTTTATGCGAAACACCACAAGCGAAACACTAAAATGCACCTAACTATCTATCAATTACTATGTAAGTCATCAGATCACGAAGAACTAAGGAACATTTTAAATTAGTTTAACGTAAATGATAACTCCTTATAAAATAGTCGAGGAAATCATGAAAAATGTGTCCGAAGAGAGGACTGCGCAGTTCTCCACGGCAGCCTATCTTTTCGTAGTTTCACAACCATTGCACGGTCCACACACATTAAGGTGGTCATCGCCTACGTCCCGCCACGGTGCCCTAACCACTCGCAGACGACACATGGCAGCTCGAACAGTGGACGCCTGGGGGAAGGGATGTGCGAAAAGGGAGCTACTTATCTCACATCAAAAGGGGCGTGTCCATTGCATTCGTGTCAAGGGTGGAAACATTACCGAAACGGCTTTGTTTGTAAACTGTTCGCTTGCCGCTGCGGTTGAAGTATACCGTGCATGACAGAATGGCGCTATCCGAAAATGGACCGAAGCAGCTGTGGTACACCACGGGCATAGATGAAAGGGATGAACGGCGACTGATGTGTACGGACCAATGGATGTGCAGCCGTTGAGCAGCTTGTAAGGGGTCTGTAGGCCCTTACTATAAATTTGCACTCGGCACAGGTCGATAGGGCGAACAATCGATTGTGTCGTGTTGCGAGAGCGAGTGTGGAGTTGAACCAGTTGCCATGTTGCGGGTAGAGGTGTGTGGAGGCCAGTTGTTGTAATGCAAGGCTTTAACGACGCGAGACGTCGGAAAGCAAATACCCTGCACATGTTAAGGTCTCCGGAATCTTTTCATGGCCCTTCCTGGGTTATCTTTCTACTCCGGAAGGCACAACCGATAAACGCAAGTATGCATCTATCCACTCCTACTATGCCCACGCCTATATACAATTTGTTTCTCCTCGGCACGAGAGCATCTACAAGGAGGACAATGTAGTGTGTCACACTTCACATAGTGTACGTCCGTGGCCGGCCGGTGTGGCAGAGCGGTTCCAGGCGCTTCAGCCTGGAACCGCGCGACCGCTACGGTTCCAGGTTGGAATCCTGCCTCGGGCATGGATGTATGTGATGTCTTTAGGTTAGTTAGGTTTAAGTAGTTTTAAGATCTAGCGGACTGATGACCTCAGATGTTAAGTCCCACAGTGCTCAGAGCCATTTGAACCATTTGTACATCCGTGGTTCGAAGAGCACCAGGTTGAGTTACCATATTCTCCTGGTCACCGGGCTCTCCGGATTTAAACCCAATCGAGAATTTGTGGGTCCATCTCGATCGGGCTGTTCGCGCCATGGAGCCTCAACCGAAAAACATAGCTTAGCTGGTCATGGCACTGGAGACTACATGCTTCCAAATCCCTGTTGGTACCTACCAAAAGTTTCTACCAGCACGTTTCGCATCGGTCCGCACTACAAAAATGATTACTCCGACTTTTAACAGGTGGTCCCATTAATGTGACATGACGATATATATTGGATGCGGCATCCTGTTCTTTATGCTTGGTCTGCCTTCATGCCTGCTAGTCTTCATACTTTCCTCAATTATCCAATTAACTGTCTCATTCCACCTAAGTTATTTTTTTATCAACTTCGCTGCACAAAAACGCTCTTTAGATCCAGCCGCGCGACTGCTACGGTCCTTAGGTTTAAGTAGTTCTAAGTTCTTGGGGACTGATGACCTCAGATGTTAAGTCCCATAGTGCTCAGAGCCATTTGAACCATTTTTTTAGATCCAGCTTCCATTCACTACCTGTTCATTCCTTATCCGATCTGCCATTTAAACTTGATTTGTCTGGTGTACCACCCTGAAAATGCTTCTATCCCTCCTTCACTGTACTGTTTATCATCCACGTTTCACCTCCGTACAGCCGGCCGGGGTGGCCGAGCGGTTCTAGGCGCTTCAGTCTGGAACCTCGCGACCGCTACGGTCGAAGGTTCGAATCCTGCCTCGGGCATGGATGTGTGTGATGTCCTTAGGTTAGTTAGTTTTAAGTAGTTCTAAGTTCTAGGGGACTAATGACTTCAGAAGTTAAGTCCCATAGTGCTCTGAGCCATTCGAACCATTCACCTCCGTACAACGCTGCTACCTAGATAAATATTAGCTCAAGAAACTATGTGATACTTAAATTTTATTTGATTTTAGCATGTTTGTCTTTTTCAGGATAGGTTGTCTTACTACTGCCAAGCTACATTCTGCACACTCACGTTTACGAGGTGTGGCTAGAAAAAAACCGGACTAGTACTGGTGAAACAATAACACGAATGCAATAAGGCTGAAAGTCGCGTGGCCTGTCACGTGACTCTCGCTCCGCCTACTGCTCGAGTTTCATCTGCCTCCTGCACTCAGTCTGCCCGTGGCGTCTGTTTTAAGTAGTTGACGTTTTGTCTGTGCGTCGGAAAATGTTGAGTGTACAGAAAGAACAGCGTGTTAACATCAAATTTTGTTTCAAACTAGGAAAATCTGCAAGTGAAACGTTTGTAATGTTACAACAAGTGTACGGCGATGATTTTTTATCGCGAACACAAGTGTTTGAGTGGTTTAAACGATTTAAAGATGACCGTGAAGACACCAGTGATGACACTCGCACTGGCAGACCATTGTCAGCAAAAACTGATGCAAACATTGAAAAAATCGGTAAACTTGTTCGACAAGATCGCCGTTTAACAATCAGAGCAGTGTCTGAGTTAACAGGAGTTGACAAGGAAAGTGTTAGGCAGATTCTTCATGAAAGTTTCAACATGAACAAAGTGTGTTCAAAAATGGTTCCAAAGTGTCTCACAATTGAACAGAAGGAACGCCGAAGAATGATTTTTTCTGACGTCCTGGAAAACATTGAAAGTGATCCCACCTTCTTACAAAATGTTATTACTTGCGATGAATCGTGGTTTCTTACTTACGATCCCGAAACTAAACGCCAATCGATGTATTGGAAAACTTGTGGTTCTCCACGACAAAAAAAGCACGAATGTCAAAATCGAAATTCAAGGCAATGATGATTTTTTTTTTTTGACATCAAAGGGATTGTGCACATTGATTGGGTACCAGAGGGACAAACAGTGAATCAGCATTACTACATTAGCGTCCTGGCTACCCTACGTGAGCGAGTACGGAGAAAACGGAACGATTTGTGGAGAAAAAAGTCATGGATCCTTCCCCAAGACAATGCCCCAGCTCACAGTGCTTTGTCAGTGAAGACGGTTTTGGCAAAACACAACATTCCCATCTTAGATCATCCACCCTACTCACCTGATTTGGCCCCCTGTGACTTTTTTCTTTTCCCTAAAGTCAAGTCAGCTTTGAAAGGAACTAGATTTGAGACTGCTGAAGCGGTAAAAGAAAGAGCGACGGAAGTAATGTATGGACTTACCGAAAATGATCTGCAGCATTGTTATGAACAGTGAAAAATTCGTATGGAGCGGTGTAGGGACCGAGGAGGACAGTACATTGAAGGAGATAACATGAAATTGTAAATAATTGTAAATAAATGTTTTTTCCAGCATCAGTCCGGTTTTTTTCTAGCCGCACCTCGTATAAAAAAAATAACAGAACAACTTGCACTACTAGAGACAGAATGTTCATATTCACAGAACACGTACATTAGTTTGTTCTGCAGAAATGATTAGCATTCGAACCATGTCGGCGTACGGGTTCAGGGTCAATGTCGATATCGCGGCGCAATGCCACCTGCCGGTAAAACGTGCCTGGGGTTCTCGTTGTCGCTATAAACCGAAGGTAATGAATCAGTCTGACTTGAGCAGATGTGCAGGATGTCACTGTCAAATCAGTGAGTTTGAAAGAGAGTGCTTTATGGGCATGAGAGAAACTGATGCATCCGTCCGGGAAACTGCTGCTCGTCTGGGACAAAGTATTTCGGCAGTGTAACGAGTGTGTGCAGAATGGTTCACGGAAGAGAACGCAACGAGATGGGTTAAGTTGGACCATATATACCACCCCCCGATAAGATCGACACCTCACCCGAATGGCATTGCAAGACGGACCTGCGATCTCGTCGGCTCTGGCGCAACAGTGGAACACAAATCACTGTTGGTGCGTATCCAGGGCAATGTGACTAGTGTGACGGTCCGGTGACCTATATTCATACCCCTTCTGCAGAACATTTTCCAGTAAGACAATGCGCGACCCATGTTGTTGCACGGACACGGGCCCTCTTGGTGTCACAGTATGTCAGCGTCCTGACCTGGCCCGCCAGATCATCAGACTTGTCGCCAATTGAAAGTGTGTGGGATATGGTGAAACGACGGGTGCAGTGCTTGGACACAATGCCAACTACCACAGATGAACTTTCTAACCAGGTGAATGCAGCATGGATGGCTGTATCATTGGACGCCATTCACGCCATATATACGTTATTGGCATCAAGCATGGAACAAGTTACCAGGGCCCATGGTGGACTCTGTGCCTCCTAGGCAACAGGATACATGATGAAGCGAGATGACTGAAATTATAATCATTTCTGCAGAACATACTAACGTACATGTTCCATAAATGTGAACATACTGTCTTTAGTCGTTCAAAGAGTTCTGTTACCTTTTTTATGTTTTCCTTTTTTAACATCAGTCTATCTTCTTTACGTCTGACCAGTTAATTAAGCATCATTTTAAACAATTACATTAGTCCATTGCTGTCTGTTCTTCCATGTACAATCAGTTATTTGTTTTCTTAGATTTCCATAACGAGATATGTGTTATCTGAGACATTGTTTGTTTTATCTTCATATTGTCTCAACAGTCAAGAGAAAATATTTCGTCTACTCTGACACATGAGTCTCTTCAAATGCCACCATAAATGTCAGTGTCAGAGACTGTAAGGTTTGAAGATCCGAATTAGGGGCGTTAGTATTCATTGAAAACGTGTGATTGTAAAACCAACGTTACACTATAGCGACAGAGAATTGAGAAGTGTTCGAGGTGGCTGCATTATTTGAAATCAGCTATGCTCGATGTCAAAAAGTGAAAAAGTATGAAGTCGTTGAGTGAAAAATGTCTTTAACAAGTTTACATCACTTGAGACGTCACCGTGACATAAATGCGTCATTCAGCATCCAAGACGTAAGGGCCCAAAAACTCATACAATTACACTAGACACCCTACGATAACTTTGATATTGCGAAATGGAAGATGACTCTGTGTGGATTTCTGGAGGTCAGAATCGCCAAGCTCTCATTTTTGACCAACAACTTAAATGAAACTCAACTTCATTGGACATCCAAATACTTTATGTTTTCACCTTCACTGACGTCAGTCAACAGTTGATCACAAATTTGCATAGTATACACAATCTTTATAAGCCTAAATTTGGTAGAAATTAAACTAAAGTTTTGGGAGTATTCTTGGATCGCTTCGAGGTTCAATTTTTAATGAAGAGGCAAGTTTCCTCATCGAAATACAATGATTAAGTGCAAAATGTGATTGTATGTGCCTGTAGCAATAAATGGAAGAGCTCGAATCAGGAGCATATTTATGCCAAGTAAATTTTGTCTCTGTTTAAGCCACATGAAACTACCTTTTAAATCCCATGAGTAACGAATTTTATTTCGAATAAATTAGCATTTGATTAAATTACTCATATGTTTTCCCGATGTTGCTTTACCTAACTACAGTACATTTCTTCGGCTTTTGAGATTTGCGTTCATAGCATAGTAGACTAATGTATATGTTTCGACTAGGCCTTGAGATATTACGTCATACAACAGGAACCAGGGTGGAAACTGGCTGCTTGAAGATTCCGTACTCCATCCCAATGAGAAAAATGGAAGTCTCGAACAGTCTCTCTATCACATTTCGAGACAAAGATACGCAGCAGGTGTCCCCAACGTCCGGTAACCCTCCCCATGATGTTCATATCATTCTGACTCGCCATCCTGTACCTCAAGGTCTGCCAAACTTTTGATAAAAAATATTTTTGTATCAGCTGACGTCCAGTATTAATTTAGCACAAGATCTCAGCTAATTTTACTAAATGTTGCTTTCGACGGCATTTATTAAAAAGTTAATTTATTAAATAATGAAACCGAAACGAAGTGACGGAACAGAAAAAAAAGGTTTCTTAAAAGTGTGATTGGCTGCAACTCACTGCATAGGAGGAAACGTAAAGAGCTCAGAAACTTCTAGAGATATGTAGACTTCGTGATTACATTTAAATTATAAAATATGCAAAGACAGAAAAGGAGCACATGACAAGTATGTATGTGGCCCGAATTTTTATGATGTTGCAAACCTACAACCGAAAGACGGAATAAGAAACCCTAGACGACTGACCATGAATAAAAAGCTCAGAATAAACGAAAAAAATTTAATTCCTTATTAGTGCTATTACTTTTATTGTTTTAATTATTGTGTTGCTTTTCGTTTTTTCATCGGGCCTCTGATAACCATACTACATTCCAACATTACATCTGATTTAATAAACTAAAAACTTAAGTTAGGTGTCTGTCCCCCCCCCCCCCCAAGAACCATGGACCATGACGTTGGTGGGGAGGCTTGCGTGCCTCAGTGATGCAGATGGCCGTACCGTAGGTGCAACCACAACGGAGGGGTATCTGTTGAGAGGCCAGACAAACGTGTGGTTCCTGAAGAGGGGCAGCAGCCTTTTCAGTAGTTGCAGGGGCAACAGTTTGGATGATCGACTGATCTGGCCTTGTAACACTAACCAAAATGGCCTTGCTGTTCTGGTACTGCGAACGGCTGAAAACAAGGGGAAACTACAGCCGTAATTTTTCCCGAGGGCATGCAGCTTTACTGTATGATTAAATGATGATGGCGTCCTCTTGGGTAAAATATTCCGGAAGTAAAATACACCCCATTCGGATCTCCGGGCAGGTCTACTCAAGAGGACGTCGTCATCAGGAGAAACAAAACTGGCGTTCTACGGATCGGAGCGTGGAATGTCAGATCCCTTAATCGAGCAGGGAGGTTAGAATATTTAAAAAGGGAAATGGATAGGTTAAAGTTATATATAGTAGGAATTAGTGAAGTTTGGTGGCAGGAGGAACAAGACTTTTGGTCAGGCCAGTACAGGGTTATAAATACAAAATCAAATAGGGGTGATGCAGGAGTAGGTTTAATAATGAATAAAAAAAATAGGATTGTGGATAAACTACTACAAACAGCATAGTGAACGCCTTATTGCGGCCAAGATAGACACGAAGCCCACGCCTACTACAGTAGTACAAGTTTTTATGCCAACTAGCTCTGCAGATGACGAAGAAATTGAAGAAATGTGTGATGAGATAAAAGAAATTATACAGATAGTGAAGGGAGACGAAAATTTAATATTCATGGGTGACTGGAATTCGGTAGTAGGAAAAGGAAGAGAAGGAAACGTAGTAGGTGAATATGGATTGAGGCTAAGAAATGAAAGAGGAAGCCGCCTGGTAGAATTTTGCAAAGAGCATAACTTAATCATAGCTAACACTTGGTTCAAGAATCATAAAAGAAGGTTGTATACACGGAAGAAGCCTGGAGATACTGACAGATTTCAGATAGATTATATAATGGTAAGACAGAGATTTAGGAACCAGGTTCTAAATTTTAAGGCGTTTCCAGGGGCAGATGTGGACTCTGACCACAATCTATTGGTTATGAACTGTAGATTAAAACTGAAGAACCTGCAAAAAGGTGGGAATTTAAGGAGATGGCACCTGGATAAACTGACTAAACCAGAGGTTGTACAGAGCTTCAGGGAGAGCATAAGGGAACAATTGACAGGAATGGGGGAAAGAAATACAGTAGAAGAAGAATGGGTAGCTTTGAGAGATGAAGTAGTGAAGGCAGCAGAGGATCAAGTAGGTAGAAAGACGAGGGCTAGTAGAAATCCTTCGTTAACAGAAGAAATATTGAATTTAATTGATGAAAGGAGAAAATATAAACATGCAGTAAATGAAGCAGGCAAAAAGGAATACAAACATCTCAAAAATGAGATTGACAGGGAGTGCAAAATGGCTAAGCAGGGATGGCTAGTGGACAAATGTAAGGATGTAGAGGCTTATCTCACTAGGGGTAAGATAGATACTGCTTACAGGAAAATTAGAGAGAGCTTTGGAGAAATGAGAACCACTTGTAAGAATATCAAGAGCTCAGATAGAAACCCAGTTCTAAGTAAAGAAGGGAAAGCAGGAAGGTGGAAGGAGTATATAGAGGGTCTATACAAGGGCGATGTACTTGAGGACAATATTGTGGAAATGGAAGACAATGGAGATGAAGATAAAATGGGAGATACGATACTGCGTGAAGAGTTTGACAGAGCACTGAGAGACTTGAGTCGAAACAAGGCCCCAGGAGTAGACAACATTCCATCAGAAGTACTGACGGCCTTGGGAGAGCCAGTCCTGACGAAACTCTACCATCTGGTGAGAAAGATGTATGAGACAGGCGAAATACCCTCAGACTTCAAGAAGAATACAATAATTCCAATCCCAAAGAAAGCAGGTGCTGACAGATGTGAAAATTACCGAACTATCAGTTTAATAAGTCACGGATGCAAAATACTAACACGAATTCTTTACAGACGAATGGAAAAACTGGTAGAAGCCGACCTCGGGGAAGATCGGTTTGGATTCCGTAGAAATATTGGAACACGTGAGGCAATACTGACCCTATGACTTATCTTAGAAGCTAGATTAAGGAAAGGCAAACCTACGTTTCTAGCATTTGTAGACTTAGAGAAAACTTTTGACAATGTTGACTGGAATACTCTCTTTCAAATTCTGAAGGTGGCAGGGGTAAATTACGGGGAGTGAAAGGCTATTTACAATTTGTACAGAAACCAGATGGCAGTTATAAGAGTCGAGGGACATGAAAGGGAAGCAGTGGTTGGGAAGGGGGTGAGATAGGGTTGTAGCCTCTACTCGATGTTATTCAATCTGTATATTGAGCAAGCAGTGAAGGAAACAAAAGAAAAGTTCGGAGTAGGTATTAAAATCTATGGAGAAGAAATAAAAACTTTGAGGTTCGCCGATGATATTGTAATTCTGTCAGAGACAGCAAAGGACTTAGAAGAGCAGTTGAACGGAATGGCTAGTGCCTTGAAAGGAGGATATAAGATGAACATTAACAAAAGCAAAACGAGGATAATGGAATGTAGTCGAATTAAGTCCAGTGATGCTGAAGGAATTAGATTAGGAAATGAGACACAGTAGTAAAGTAGTTTTGCTATTTGGTGAGCAAAATAACTGATGATGGTCGAAGTAGAGAGGATATAAAATGTAGACTGGCAATGGCAAGGAAAGCGTTTCTGAAGAAGAGAAATTTGTTAACATCGAGTATAGATTTAAGTGTGAGGAAGTCGTTTCTGAAAGTATTTGTATGGGGTGTAGCCATGTATGGAACTGAAACATGGACGATAACCATTTTGGACAAGAAGAGAATAGAAGCTTTCGAAATGTGGTGCTACAGAAGAATGCTGAAGATAAGGTGGGTAGATCACGTAACTAATGAGGAGGTATTGAATAGGATTGGGGAGAAGAGAAGTTTGTGGCACAACTTGACTAGAAGAAGGGATCGGTTGGTAGGACATGTTCTGAGGCATCAAGGGATCACCAATTTAGTACTGGAGGGCAGCGTTGAGGGTAAAACTCGTAGAGGGATACCAAGAGATGAATACACTAAACAGATACAAAAGGATGTAGGTTGCAGTAGGTACTGGGAGATGAAGAAGCTTGCACAGGATAGAGTAGCATGGAGAGCTGCATCAAACCAGTCTCAGGACTGAAGACCACAACAACCACAACACATGATCTCTGTAGGTGGAGCAGTAAAGGAAAGTGTAATGGTTTGGTTCAACGTCACATTCCTGTCTTACCTTGGTTTCATAACATGTCACAATACCACAGAGCTCTGTATACAATCAATCGGATAAGATTCAATCACGGCAGCTTCTCTTTTCATTTTGTTGCCTATAGATTCAGACACTTTAAACTGGAATAATTCAAAAGTTGGAGACTCAATCATTTAATCTCCACTTGTACCAAGTTCCAGAAACGTACAGAAAATTTTGGGTCGAGTTCGCTGCAAGCGTAAGTGGGCTTTTAATAAAGAGTGATTGGGCGGCTCTTAGATTCTGATGAGATTTATTGTAATTAGAAATGTTAAAACATGAGCACATATCTGCAGAGAAGGCAGGAGTAATATTTTAGTGATTATTGAAAAAGCTGTTTGTGCCTCAAAGAGTAGTGATTGCACAAACCCGTTTATGAAAATTTCTAGTAAAAAAAACTTTAATTACTACTTCTGCGCCTAGAAATTGAAAAGCTATTCACCGTTTGCTGCTTGTGAAGTAACGTTTCTTTAGTTATTTGATAGTAATATATTTGTCAACGTGCTTTTTTGTAATTGTTGATATCTAAATAATTACATTTAAGGCCAAATAAACACAAATTCATTTGATATTATTTAATTCCTGTTACAACATTAAGCAATTCTCACATTCTAAAATACTTGCATCGCTTCAAGGCTGAGAATTTTTTGGATAGAGTCAACTCTCACTCAATTGATATGCAAGGTTCCAAGCAATTCTATGAAGGAAGTTTGCCTGAGATACAACGGTTTCGATAAATAACCTAATTCAGTTTCTACCAAATATGTACTACCAGCTCTACAAGAAGAAGACAGTGATTTAATTTGAGTTTGTACACTGAAAAATCGCAGCATCAGTGTTACGGATTACACTAGACTCCGTCAATGTAATGTTATAATTGAAAGAGGCGTGTATGGAGACGGAATATTCTCAGCAGTTGTAGTTAAGCCTATTAAATCCTTAAACCGGCAAAGTAAAGAAGGAAAGCGTGTTGTGGAACGTACTGGAAGTACTTGTGTTTAGCTTATGGCATTTCATCTATTGTCTCCAGCTAAGCTAAACTTCGAGGACGAACAAAGAACTTACTAGTAAACAATCTGAAAATCAATTATAATTTATTTCCTGGCATTCACCTCGTCGTACGCGATCCATTGTTTTCATGATAATATAAACTTACTTTATTTTAACTTTGTGTCCGGAAGTGCGTCCTGTCGCCGCAGCCATCAAGTAACGTAAGGGAGGGAGTTGTGTAGCCATCTGTCTCTGAAAAGTGTAAACTTTGTTCCATGGGTCACCGTATTTTAACTGTCCGTGTATCGTGTTTTCTGAGGCGAAGACTGAAAACCATCCCACCATTACGAAATGTCCTAAAAACCACACTCCGGCCGACCGAAGCAGCAGCTCAACGGTCTTCAGAGCTGCTCACCCTTTCGACCTCAACACCCCACCCCCCATCACTCACACGTTGTATCATACGCTAGCGAACTGCGTGTTAAGCATGAACGCCACGACTCGATGGACATGAAAAGAAATAAACACAAAGTTAAAACGAGTGGGAGTGCTTTTGATAACTGAATATGGTTTTCGAAGCTTAGGTTTCGATGAATTTGAGATGAAAGTTTTCAATCAATGTTAGTTACCACTTTGAGTTACAGCAATAAGACACGAATTTTTAGAGTGAAAACTATTGCAAAACTGGAGGTTCTAGAGCGAGCAAATAAGAGATACGTGTTGGGAAGCACGAAGAAATGGTTCAAATGGCTCTGAGCACTATGGGACTTCACTTCTGAGGTGATCAGTCCCCTAGAACTTAGAACTACTTAAACCTAACTAACCTAAGGACATCACACACATCCATGCCCGAGGCAGGATTCGAACCTGCGACCGTAGCGGTCGCGCGGTTCCAGACTGTAGCGCCTAGAACCGCTCGGTCACTCCGGCCGGCCGAAGCAGGAAGAGAGAGACAAAAAAGAAACATATTGATCAGTCAGCAGAATGGAGTTGAAGAGTTAATGGAAAAGAAATCGAGGCGAGCAGTAGACGTAGCCAAAGGAAAGGTAGTGGAGAAGAACAAAAGCGTACTTTTTAGTAGCACAGAAATTGGAAGATACAACAAATTTGCTGAAGCCACTACCTGCATTATGCTTGTCCATCCCCTTCTGGAATCCTGATGCACGGTATAGGATGCTTCCCAGATAGGATTGACGTTTGGCATCAGAAAAGTTCAAAGAAGGGTAGCTCGTTTTGTATTATCAGTAGATAGGGGAGAGAGTGCGACAGATAAGGTACGAGATTTGGCGTAGCATTCATTAAAACAGAGGCGTTTCTCATTGCAACAATATCTTTCAACGAAATTTCAATCACCAAGTTACTCCTCCGGAGAAGAAATGGCAATTGCAATAAAATAAGGGATGTGAAATCCGACTGTTCGTTTCCTTCACGTGCTAACCGCGAGTGGAATGGTAGAAAAATAATCCGAAAGTGGTTCGATAAACCCTCTGCCAAACTCTGAAATGCGAGTTACAGAGTGATCTTGTAGATGTGAATGTTCGCTGCGTAACACAATTACGACCTAGAAGTTTGAAATTTGACTCAAAGATACCTACGACCTTCCTCTGTAAGGTCAAATCAAACAACTTTCGGCTTTCTAAATCCCAAACTTATTTCATTTGGCTCCAAGTTTTGGCGATTTACTACGCCATCTTCGGGCCCCTGACCAATGTGTAGGAACACTCCACGTCGGATCTGGTCCAAACCGTGCCTAGCATTCAAATACTGGTCATGTCACTTCGGCCATCATCTGCCGACAGTGCGTGGTATAAAGCGCGTCAATGAAGCCACCCCTTTCCTTGTGGCGTTGATTCCCACACATTTCGCTGTCAGAAACTCCAGTTCCTGTGCGATGAGCAAAAGGTCGACATTCTTGACAGTTAGACAGCCTATAGGCGTTTACTTTGACGTTCTATAGTGAACAGCCGAGTCCCTAAACCATTTTTGGAAAGATGTACATACAGAGTCTTCCTCTGTAATGATGGTAAAACGTTCCGCCCTGCAACATCACCCGGGGGTTCGGCGACGCTTCAAACAGCAACGAGTCGAGACATGCAAAAAAGAAAAGGTTCATGTGACGTTTAAGTGGGTTACTAATGTCAAACTGGCACCAAAATTCGCTACCAGTCTGCCAACGCCACCGCGGAAGTGTCACACGACGAGGTCATCACAACCCATCTTATCAACATTTCAGCCCGCTCTTCACGTCTTTACTATGGAGATCAGAAGCGAGACGCCCGGCATTTAAATCAGGCGGTTTTCGTATTGGTGACCGAGGTAAACATTTAAGCTCGACGGGAAGAATCTCAGTGCGTGGTATAAAGCGCGTCAATAAAGCCACCCCTTTCCTTGTGGCGTTGATTCCCACACATTTCGCTGTCAGAAACGCCAGTTCACTGTGCGATGAGCAACAGGACGACATTCGTGACAACCTTTGCCACTACTGACACTCCCTACACGATTCAACCCTTCTTTAAGGATATCGTGGTCGAGCCTCCCCGTTGAACGTGATACCCCGTTGGTGTACAGTGCGACCACAATTTTTGCTCTGGTGTATAGGTTGGAACCACAACGGACCATTCAAAAATATTGAACGAGATCTAAATGCGATCTGAAGTGGTAAGGGTGCTTATCCTTTTGCAACACTCGTGTTTTTCACCTTTCTGTGGCGTGAGCATGGGGAGTGTGACTTTGACACATGAGTGTGACACTGAGATATGAGTGAATATCACGTTAAAAATTTCGAATGGTTTTTGACTGTCCCTGGTGGTTTCATTCTGTACACCAGAGCAAACATTGCGGTCACACTGCATCCACAAAGTGGTACAGTCATGTTCAGTGGGGTTGGGAACGAAGTCTTTCGCGACGGAATTTATATGTAAAACATTCTCGGCTTCCTTGCCGCGTCAATGCGGTATAAAATCTCAAGCTTTCGACGATTACCTCCATCGTCATCGTCAGGAGCAACTGACTATCTTCACTGCTGCTGTGGTAGCCTTTTTCATAGCCCATGGACAGCTTCTGATTGGTCGGCTTGTGATTGGTCCCCGGCGCACACATTGGCCATCGGCGCACACATTGATACCGACCAATCAGAAGCCGTCCACGAGCTATAAAAAAAGGCTACCATAGCAGCAGTGCAGACAGTCAGTTGCTCCTGACGATGACGATGGAGGTAATCGTCGAAAGCTTTAGATTTTATCCCGAATTGACGCAGCAAGAAAACCGAGAATGTTCAGTGGGGTTGTTGGACTACGATTCCTTGTAGGAGGTTTGAGTCATCTGGGGGGGGGGGGGGGGCGAGGGGTATCAACAGCACCAAAGGTAATGAAGGGCGCCGTCCTGTAGCTAATGCCATTGCGATTTTTTTATTTATTTATTTATTTATTTATTTATTTTTTTTTTTTACAGAGAAAAGTGTGGAAATCAATGCCCCGAGGAAGGGAGTGATTTCATTGACGGCCATTATGCCACCCGCTGAGGCATTTTCGTGTTTATTCTGAGCGACCGTGTGTCTGAAATGTTTTCCTCAGACACCCATATGAAAACAGCGTGATTTCAATGCTGGACGTCGCGGTTCTGAGCTCCATCGCAGAGGCGTCAAACGAAGGGGTGAAATATAGGTAACACGGGTGTGACAACCTTCCCAACGAGTGACTCGTCCACGCTGGCGTTGGGTAGAAATGTGGTGATATTTGGTGCCAATGTAACTTCACTAACCAATCTCACACCTCACAAGAACTTCTCAGCTCTGGTCTTCTTTTTGCATGTGGCAACACATGCCAGTGCGCTATCTTGGTGCAACTTGGTTACCTATCAGTATGACAGGTACACCCATCTTCAGCTCCAACTAGAAACTCTAGAGGCTATGTAGCAGCGTTATCTCTTGCCATCACTGTATCGATTGACATTATGTGGTCACCTCCCCAGGTTCTTTATCAATAGTTGTTTGTTGATGTTTCCCACCGTTTCATTTTGGGGCGCCAATATCTCTACGCTAAACTTAATGCATTCATTTTATAGATAACGTTCGATTATGACATTTTAGTCACTTCACCGATCTCATGGAAATCTTCGTCACGTTGACCATCCCATGTGAACAGTGATTTTTTTCGTAGTAAAACGTAGCCTACGTGTTAATTCAAGGTGTAGGTTATCTTCATTCCAAATTTCATCCAAATCCAAGAAGCTCCTTCAGCGTTAATGAGTAACAAACATATTAAATCAATGAAGAAAGGAAATAAGCAATTTCTAGTTTGCTGCAGCGAAACTTTTATATTATTTGTAGGTGCAACAACATCATTTTCCCTCACTCGTGTACCTATTACCTGCAGATAAGGTCGCGTATCACTATAACATCCAGCCTCACTAAAGGCCTATCACCTTCTACATGTAGAGGCACGTCGTCTCTGTGTCGTATAGGGTCTTAATGTCACTGTCGTGTGTCTTCAAGCGTCTAAGGAGTTACAAGTCATGTGGGGACGCTAGCTTATTCTCACGTCCACAATAAATATCGCCTAGTATTGGATAATGAATTTTATTGCACAAGTATAGAAAAGCAATGTACGGGAAACTAAACAATAACTGTAAATCACAACATTACCTTTGTCGACAGCGGCAAAATGCTTTTTATTGCCCACGATGGTTTCGTCCATATACCGCAGCGAAGTATCCTGTGGCCGACCCAGATGTACCTGAGGCTCAGAGGCTTAAATGCAACGGGCCTGTATGGAAGTATGCGTTATACACTTTGAGGATTGTACAAGCATTACATTACTAACTGAATATTACACAATAAAAGCATTTTCACAAATACGATGTACCGAGCGAGGTGGTGCAGTGGCTAGCACACTGGACTCGCATTCGGGAGGACGACGGTTCAACCCCGCGTCCGGCCATCCTGATTGAGGTTTTCCGTGATTTCCCTAAATCGCTCCAGGCAAATGCCGGGATGGTTCCTTTGAAAGGGCACGGCCGACTTCCTTCCCCGTCCTTCGCTAATCCGATGAGATCGATGACCTCGCTGTCTGGTCTCCTCCCTCAACGATACAGTTCAAAAGTCAAAGAGTAACAGCTATTTTCTAAGAGTATTGTTGCACATTTCGCGTTATATTCTTCAAATCAATGAATATCTTGTACTACATACTTTTGAAAGTAGTGTGTGTGTTAATTCAGGGTGTAAGCTTATTCCATTCCGTATTTTTGCCAAATGGGTCCAGCCGTTTCAGCGTGAAGTAGTGACGTACATGCAGACACACAAACTTTCGCATTTATAATAATTATGTGAGACTGTCTGGGCGCTTCATGAGGAAAGACCGGAAGAGGGGTTTCCATTACCTAAGAAGAATGCTGCTGCTCACTTTGTAAGAAATACAATAGTGTATTCGCAATATGTGAAATGTTTCACATACACAGACATCAGTTGTTTCAGTAGTGACACAACTCATTTTCAAAGCTTCCCGCGCTTTTCTTCGTGTCGCGTTCTGAGTTGGGTTATCGTTGATATGAATCACTTGTAGGCACAGCCAATTCTGGAGCCATATAGGTAAACTATAACCGTTTTTCCAAACGGCAACGAACTAAAAAGTAAACCGATTGCAAAAACTTTCGCAAAGTCTATTGCAAGTAAAATCTTATGAGCCTCTGAAGGAAAAATGGACCATTTTAACGTTAGTAGTCGTCTGCCGATGTTGGCGTTGGCGCAGCAGGCTACAGAAATGATATAAATGGAGCAATATCCTCTCTGTATGTGTTTACTGCTAACTCATCGCACGTATCGTTACTGCAAACTGAGAACGCAGCCGAGTCCCCGAATAGCCCTATATTCAGCTTCCGGTGTCCCCGCGGTGCCATCCAGGGCAGTGATTCCGCTATCAGAATCCCATCACGCGCCCATCCGCCCCCAGCCACCCCCTGCCAAGGGATGCTCGCATAAGATTTGAATTCTAAAGAGGGCGCTCAAACTGCGCTTCGTGGGACGAATATCTATAACTTGCGATAACTAAATTCCCTGTTGAACTGCACGGCGATTTTCGGCTGTTGCGACTATACTTACTGGCGTATATGTGCTCATTTGTAACCGTAACGCCTTTAAAAAGGTCATTTATTTTCTTCGTGCTGTAGGAAATATCGTTTTGATTTCTACTGGACTTAAAGGAATAGTTGATCCAGAAATAAGTGGATTTGGCCTCGTTAAGGAATTTATTTATTTTTTTGTTACACGTATCGAATAACTAAGAAGTGAATTACGTGATGCGAAAAGGCTGTTTTCGTAACCCAGCATTTTCCTTTAATACGGACTGACAAAACTGATGTTCGGTCTATGTCCTCTTTCTGAAAACGTTTTAAACATGTTTTGCTATTTCTGGGTTTGTAATGTTTTTCCTGTATATAAAAGAAAATATTGCTTGAACGAGTCCATTTACGAACAATATGTAATTCTTCTGCAGTTTGGACTATAATCAGATCGATTTCTATACCTGTAAATGATGCAAGTTGGCGTTTCTTATCCAAACAGTTCCATGATAAGCTAATGTTTTGCCCCAACTAACGTGGTGGACGTCGTTTTCAATTTTGTGAGTTCATGACAATTCCCCGTAGTATGAAAAAACCCGTGAATATAGCCAAACAAGCCGTGATATAGTACGGATTAGTTTTGGGGATTCAGGGTTCTGCAGAGCACAAAGTCTTGTATAGAGAATGATTTTGCTAAACGAGGACAAACAATAGGAAGGGTTCCCTTGGAGGATAAGGAGTACAATAGATGATACGGATATGCATTTCCAGAGAACTTTAGCCATTTGAATTTTGAGGTAAAAGATCTTTGACACTGTAGATTTCAATAATTTTGTAAGCACAATACCGGACAAATGCGAACGTTCTGTCTGCACGACTGCTGTATTGGTGCTGTGGCAGCGAACCATGAGTTCCGGTTCAGCCTCAGTTTGTGGGCGGGGATTACTGCGACCGCCCCGTGGACCAGTCATCGTTTACAGCGTCGCGTAGTCGCAACACATCCCAACTTTGTCCGCGTGAGCCTGCAGGGCTTCTAGAAGACGTGTCTTTGGTGGTACAAAGGGTAAAGTGGCCACAACATAATCGTAGTCCGGCTCACTTCCGTATTGGCGCTCAGCCGTCTCGGAAACATCTACACCACCACAAATTCAAGCTGAAACGGTGTTGATTGTTTGCGTACATAGAAAATGCCCAGTTGCCTGAGACGCTGAGACGTTCTCATGTGCGCCTCCAATCACAGAAACTTGTTCTGTAAAAGATCTTGTATCTCCACTTCTAATTGGGGGCACATCCATTGAATGCATTTACGACCATATGACCATAATATCTTTTATGCTCAAGGAAGGTTTCCAGTTTGATTTCATTAAGTAAAATCACTCTGCACACAGACATGTTTGTTTACTTTTCTTGTATTTCGTTTTTTTAATGCGTCTCACACACACTCTCTCTCTCTCTCTCTCTCTCTCTCTCTCTCTCTCTCACACACACACACACACACACACACACACGCACGCACACATCGGTATTTTCCTATTCACACATTCAATGCCAACATTCAAAACTCTCATCACATTGAAGAAGATCACCACATAGTAACTGAACATCAGTAATAGCAAAGTTGCTCTTCTGAAAACTTTTTGTTTATTCTTTTGCCAGTGTATGCAAAAAACCAAATTACACAAAAGTTTAATGAGTGAAAAACAACATATTTGTTATTTCTGACGATCCACGTTTCGGACAAATATGGTAGAAACAATTATATTGATATGACACATCTGTACCGAAATACGTTTAGACAGCAACATTAGCGAATATTATCTTCAGTATTCCAAGAAATCAGTTTCGCTGAGCAAACGCTGAGAAAGTAAGTTAACAGCTTTGCCAAGGTGACTAAATTGTGTAAATACTTTAGAAGGGGCGATCATAAAGCTTCCGTTTGAGGGCGTTGTTGCGGTGTACATGTAACATAGCATGACTCATATGCAGGTATGTGACCACCGACAAGTAGGCAAGGGATTAGTGTGGCGTTTGTGTCATTCCGACGTGCGTGCGATAAATGGGGAAACATGAACTACGACGACGTTATTACCATATGCCAGGATCAGTGTGCTGCTATTTTTTCCTTGGTTGCTGAAGGACAAAACCGGTAGGCATCCATCGGAGAACGGAGAATATGTATGAGGCAGCATGTCCGTCCAAAACCACCGTTGTTGAATGGTGCAGAAAGTTCCGTGCCGGTCGCGATTTTTGGAGCCCTGAAGAAAGACTTTCGTCCCCGTTAGTTTGCTTCGGACGAAGAGGTGCGCTGCTAGGTACAGTAATGGTTCAGTAGGAAACCGCAAACATTTTTACATGAGGGCATAAACTGCTTGTCTGACATTAGGATAAATCTGATAATAGTTATGACGATTAGTTTTGAAATAATAAACAATTTACTTACTTTTCTCTATCTGTCACGTTTCCTTTTGACTGTCCCATATAAATTTACAAGTGGTTCAATGCGGTAAAACTCAATGACGAACGTTCTTCCACAAAGTAAACTAAATAAACTACGGGTGTTGTCTCGAAAATATTTACGGCTGTAATTACACGCAACCTTATATACAGAATCTTCATTGACGTCAAAACGCTGTTTTAATGAATGAAAGCTGTCAAACATTCTGGAAAATGTAGAAGGAAAAAGTGTCAAAATTATATGTAGGACAAAAAATAATCTCAACAATTTATATCAGATATGAGAACTTCTAAAGAACGACTACTTTGAAAATATGTGAAATCACAGCGAAAATAAAACTTAACTTGTATTGTACTGTATGGAACTGGGTACCTAGAAACGACTGAGAGGCTTTATTATTTCCGGAACGTGACTATTTTCCTCGGACAAAGACCAGTGCTGTGAACTGGATTCGCGGACATACCATTCACTACCTATTTGGACAAACTGTAGACTCTGTACTCGAATTTTGGACATACCTCAATGACCGTCATTATGTCATTGTCCGTCACCCAAAATACAGACAATTTTTCTCAAACTTCCTTGGGAGTGCTTTCCACGACCCGCCTCGTAGCTGGAATGTGTTAAGCAAAGAGAGAAGAAGGTTTCCTGTTTGAACCAATGAACATTTCTGAACAATTTAACGGAACACATCAATTTCGAGAAGACGTGACTCAGCATATTAGCAGCTGGGCGCAGAAGGCCTCTGATCAATTACACAACAAAAAAATAAAAAAAAGAAGTAAAAAGAAAGGAAAAGGAAAAAAGAAAAAAAGGGGCTTCGTCCCCGCCGTAGCCCGCAGTGGTATACACCCCACAACAGGCTACGGCAGTCCACTCACCCCACCGCCGCCCCACGCCGAACCCAGGGTTATTGTGCGGTCCAGTGGGCCCATGGTTTACGCGTACGCGGAGAAAGTGTTTTCGCAGCAAACGTCGACATAGTGTAATTGAGGTGGAATAAGGGGAACCTGCCCGCATTCGCCGAGTCAGATGGAAAACCGCCTTAAAAACCATCCAGCGACTGGTCAGCATACCGGAACTTGACACCAATCCGCCGGGCGGATTCGTACCGGTGACCGGCACGCCTTCCCGCCCGGAAAGCAATGCGTTAGACCGCGCTGCTAACCGGGCGGGCAATGTCAACTTACTTTCCGCTAACATTGACTTGCATAGATAAACAATTATAAAGAAGAAGGAAACAGTAATATGCAAAAAATGCGTCTGGACTGGTTTTTTAAATAGCTGATTACCCGCATGTAATTACATTAACAGCTTATTTATTCATTTTTTACGTGAAACATCAATTGGGGTGTGTACAGGTGTCAGGTAAACAATGCGTTTTTAATATGAAGTGCAGTCATACACTCTACCTTCTGTGGCAGTATTTAAGGCTTGTTTCAACATAACTCGCTAGGCCAACGACAAATGAAAAAAAGAACACGGCGCTATAACAGATCGCTGTAAATTCTGATACTAATATACTGCCAGAAATGCCTCTCAGACACAGAACATCATCGCAGCTATTTACAGATTCCTTCATCCGGCTTTGCGAGACAAGATCTGTAACCGTTTGTACATGCATGAAACATAAACTTGAGAAACAGAGAAATTAATGTTCTCTGAGATGAGGCATTCGACTTTGCTCGTGAACGTCGAATAGACACGTGTACAGGGTGATTCAGTGTTGACTTTATAAACTTCCAGGAAATGAAATGAAATGATCGTATGGAACTGATGGCCGAGAGTCTTAGGGGAAGTTCTCCCTCCCAGTTGCAAGTCTTTCCATGCGAGGCTACATTGGGCGACTTGTGTGTCGATGAGGACGAAGTGATGATGAGAACAACATCCAGCCCCCAAGCGAGGAAAACCTCCGACCCGGCAGGAAATCGAACCAGGGTCCGCAGTATGACACTCAGACGTGCTGACCACTCAGATAGGGAGGCAGACATACAAACAGATGTATCTGTTTGTGGTAAAGGTCCAAGTCGAAATGTATAAGCTAGCAAATGAACACTTGCTCAGCTTCACTACTGTCAAACACACATCTTCTGCTCAAGTGCTCATAGCTCTTAGGGCACACATTGTAGAGCCCACTTGTAATGGACATTTTTTCTTGTGTCGATCCATAGTACCACCTTTCGAAGTTCCCTACCCTACATAACTCGCTAGGCCAACGACAAATGAAAAAAAGAACACGGCGCTATAACAGATCGCTGCTTTTGCTTATAACTTTCAGTTCGGTTGTTTCCGGACCACGATCCCTTGCCCCAAGTTCATACATTTACCCTCCTCCATTATCCATCAAAATTTGTAACATCATCTCGGAAACACCATGTAGAATAGGTACCAAACTACTACGATGCTCTTGCCGGCCGAGCGGTTCTAGGCGCTTCAGTCCGGAACCGCGCTGCTGATACGGTCCTAGGTTCGAATCCTGCGTCGGGCATGGATGTGTGTGATATCCTTAGGTTAGTTAGGTTTAAGTAGTTCTAACTCCAGGGGACTGATGACCTCACATGTTAAGTCCCATAGTGCTTACAGCCATTTATTTACTACGATGCTCTACTCTCAGCAAGTCAGACACAGTTGTTATGTGCCAGTAGTTTTCGTGCCAGTACGTAGTTCTTTTGTTGTTCACAGAACATCGCATTAAATCATTTTTTACTTCCTCTAGGGCGGCCTCAAGAGACTGTCATTTTTGCGTGTCACGTCTTTCGTAGCGGTTTTCTTTTTTCAATTTTTCATCATTTCACGTATGGTAAGTGATTCTAGCTTCTGTTACAAATAAGATTCAGTAAAGGATGTGCATATAAGTGACGGTCATGGGAGTGTGAGTGGTGTATCCCGACCGAGGAAGTTCAAAGAAGTGAGATAAGACTGTGAACTTAACTGTCTAGACAGTATTAGACAATTGGAAGGTACACCAGAGACGTCTCATATAAAGGGTCGTCTATTGTTCTTTGTCATCTAATCAGGAAGCACTTCTGTTGTATCCACCAAATGCAGTCGGCGTCAAACATATAAATATGTCAGAAGGGGATCCCCTACCACGGAACCCCCTACCACCGAGTAGTTGTTCCACGCAGTGACTGTACAGATTTCTCGCAGGGTCAAACAGGGTTAGATAACAACCATCCCAATAAGGTATGGCAACAAAGATTATTGACAATTTATATGAGGTCTTCAAAGAAGTTTTACAATACTTAACTGGAGAGTGAACAAACATTAATTCCTTTTTCTTACAAAACACTTAAAGATTCACAAATCAAACTACAGTACTTCAGAGACTTTCCTGGTCTTAAAAGATATGATTTTATATATGTAGGATGAAACGGCGGGGTCGATTCCGCGCCTTGGTACAAAGTTTCACTCGTCTTTTCAATCTACATTCATGAAATTGAAAGAGTTGTCTTCCACGGCGTCGTTAGTCAACAGGTTCAAAATTACGCAGACAGTAAGGAACCCTAAAGTGTGTATTCTGAAAACAAGAAAAAAATAGTCACGAACGAAATTTGAGGAAGTCGATATCATTGCGTTCTGCCACAGTGGTGCGCCGTATTGTTATACGAAGTAGCAGAGCACGGCGTTTCCACAGGCGAGTATGTGACGGGAGCCTGCCTCCTGTGGTCCGAAGGCCTTCTGGCTCAGCAGTCAAAATTATTTCACCGTGCTTGAGATGGCTGACATATACGCCCCTGCTCCACACAGTGGCGTAAACGCTCACCATCGTCAACGAGACTCTGAGGAAGTTTCCACATGCCATAACTGCCGCAGTCACTGCAACAGTAAGATGTGATACCACAGTCCAGCCAGCGCCGACAATATCTGCAAATGGATCGGCCTAGAAGAACTCCAACCCACGACGCGGAATGCTAACGGTATTTTTCCATTTCTCTTGGAATTCAGACAGTTTCACCACGAGGAAAGCATAGACATTTTCATAGTCAGTGAAACACATCCCAAGACGGTACTTCGTTGGTTGGGTTGTTTGGGGAAGCAGAGGTCATCAGTCTCATTGGATTAGGGAAGGATGGGGAAGGAACTTGGCCGTGCCTTTTCAGAGGAACCATCCCGGCATTTGCCTGGAGTGATTTAGGGAAATCGCGCAAAACCTACACTACTGGCCATTAGAATTCCTACACCAACAAGAAATGCAGATGATAAACGGGTATTCATTGGAAAAATATATTATACTAGAACTGACATGTGATTACATTTTCACGCAAATTGCGTGCATAGATCCTGATAAATCAGTACCCAGAACAACTACCTCTGGCCCTAATAACGGCCTTGATACGCCTGGGCATTGAGTCTAACAGTGCTTGGATGGCGTGTACAGGTACAACTGCCCATGCAGCTTCAACACGATACCACAGTTCATCAAGAGTAGTGACTGGTGTATTGTGACGAGACAGTTGCTCGGCCACCATTGACCAGACCTTGTCAATTGGTGAGAGATCTGGAGAATGTGCTGGCCAGGGCAGCAGTCGAACATTTTCTATATCCAGAAAGGCCCGTACAGGACCTGCAACATGCGGTCGTGCATTATCCTGCTGAAATGTAGGGTTTCGCAGGGATCGAATGAAGGGTAGAGCCACGGGTCGTAACACAACTGAAATGTAACGTCCACTCAAGAGGTGAGCGAGACGTGCAACCAATGGCACCCCATACCATCACGCCGGGTGATATGCCAGTATGGGAGATGACGAATACACGATTCCAATGTGCTTTCACCGCGATGTCGCCAAACACGGATGCGACCATCATGATGCTGTAAACAGAACCTGGATTCATCCGAAAAAATGAGCTTTTGCCATTCGTGCACCCAGGTACGTCGTTGGGTACACCATCGCAGACGCTCATGTCTGTGATGTAGCGTCAGGAGTAACCGCAGCCATGGTCTCCGAGCTGATTGTCCATGCTGCTGGAAACGTCGTCGAACTGTTCGTGCAGATGGTTGTCTTTCAAACGTCCCCATCTGTTTGTTGACTCAGGGATAGAGACGTGGCTGTACGATCCGTTACAGCCATGCGGATAAGATGCCCGTCATCTCGACTGCTAGTGATACGAGGCCGTTGGGATCCAGCACGGCGTTCCGTATTACCCTCCAGAAACCACCGATTCCATATTCTGCTAACAGTCATTGGATCTCGACCAACGCGAGCAGCAATGTCGCGATACGATAAACCACAATCACGGTAGGCTACAATGCGACCTTTATCAAAGTCGGAAACGTGATAGTACGCATTTGTCCTCCTTACAAAAGGCATCACAACAACGTTTCACCAGGCAACGCCGGTCAACTGCTGTTTGTGTATGAGAAATCGGTTGGAAACTTTCCTCACGTCAGCACGTTGTAGGTGTCGCCACCGGTGCCAACCTTGTGTGAATGCTCTGAAAAGCTAATCATTTGCATATCACAGCATCTTCCTCCTGTCGGTTAAATTTCGCGTCTGTAGCACGTCATCTTCGTGGTGTAGCAATTTTAATGGCCAGTAGTGTAAATCAGGATTCCGGACGCGGGACTGAACCGTCGTCCTACGGTACTTCGTGCAAATGCTCCTGACTACAGGTGTTACAGCACTGATAGGTTGACAGCTGGGAGAGAATGGCAATATATATCAAGAATTTCATCCCCTGTTACCAAGTCCTCACTCCATAGCTCACCAACATAGAAGGTACTGATGTAGCGGTAGAAACTGCCCAAGCGCATTAATTAAAAGGGTGTAGCAAAACCTCGAAGCGCCATTTTGACTCTGGCGACCACCTCTTTGAACAGATGCTGTGTACTGAAGGTTTCGATAACATATATAATATGTGTATGTATGTGTTAATAATCATTTTCAAATCTTAGTTTCGAATCTCAAACTTCTCAGTTTGCGATTCTCTACCCTCGGTATAATTTTGAATCTAAAGATTTAGCACGACACTCTGCAAAATGATAGGATACACAGGAAAGAAATAACTTTTATTCTGAAAAGCAACGATTTTCGGATCATCCACATTCATAAAAGCGACTCCGATAAAGCGGACGACGTGTTAAAAACGTCAGGATTTTTTAAATATGATATGGTGTATTTCCTATCGCTAGATTGTAACTCTTGTCACGGAGTAACATATATCTATTTAGACGAACAGCCGCAATTTTATGGCGACTCACGATATCATAAACAATGAAACACTGCGAACAGTTATCAGCGAGCTACTATAAATCTGGCTCCAGGCGATAGAATATCGAGCAGAACAACTTCTGTTGTTGATTCTGGAAGGGCCATGTAACATATTTATTTTACCCCTAAACATTTAGAGCCCACAATTACTGCTCTATATACAGAAGTTATGACACGCGTTTCGTCTTTAACAATAGCCACTGAAACAAAATATCGTTACTGAGAATGAAATTATTTCTAGTTGCAGATGTTGTACGGATTAAATAAATCGTATCGAAAACGGCTATCACGGAATTAACCTGTCGCTGTGTTTGTATCTCCTAAATTTGTGTTGGGAACAAAAGAAGAAAGCACCTTCCAAAGTCATACCGTTCCCTTGGAGCACAGTTTTAATGGGATATTTAGTCCAGTCGGTTGCGTGTGTCTGCGATAAGTGGTGATATTCCAGTCAGCAGAGCTCACACGCATATGCTTATAAGTTGCAGACTATCATTGTAGGGAGATTCATGCGATACTTACAAAGCTGCTTGATTATTGCAAAGGTAATTGGAAACTGAGTGATGGACTTAAAGTTCTGATTCAAACTTTTGCGATGTAGTGTGTAAATTGTGGCAGATTACAACTTATTACATTTGGTACCACTAAAGTAGTACATATTAGTAATATAGTAAATAATTTCGAGGAATTTTTTTGTGTGGAAGATACCGAGTGGTTTTTCAACCACAATGGAATAGTATATGATCCAGTTAATGAAAACGAGACTGGTGGAAAAAGTAAGTAAGCTGTTTATTATTTCGAAATTAATCACGATAACAGTTAATTTATTATATGCAAATTGAAGATGAAGCGGGCACAAGGAAAGGAAGGGAAAGGGTCCACAGATGTCGGCTGCATCTGGACAATAAGCGGAATCAGCGGCGACGAGAGCAATCTGTACTGGCCCACGATTCGTACCCGGGATCTGCTTAGTAGGCACGTGCGTTTAACACTTCTTTTGCCTTTTTTTTAATTATTATGGAACGTAGAAAATCCTACAACTGCACAGTTTATAGCGAATTAAGCTTTAAAATATTACCTGCACGGATCCAAATATAAAATGACAATTAACGCCAGTTAGATTCGAACGCCCGTCCTTTGTGTTCGTAAACCGTCAGCCTATCCACTTTTTTTAAAAAAAACTCATGAACCTACCTTCTCATCGAGCTAATTTGATCTCCAAAAATAAAAGAAATGGAAATCGAATCTACCCCTACATGGGACCGCCACATTAACTCTACCATAAAAAAAGAAAATGAACTATCCCTATTCAGGCGTTGCCCATAACTATTCCCAAAAATTCTCCCTGGTGGTAGGGTCCATTGGTCTATAACTCATTTTTGTTTTATTTATTTAATATATATAATTACATGATGATTACATGATTACTATTATTAAATGTGTACAAATGAAAATGTTATATAACAAAATGTTACAATAAAAACGTGATTCAAAGTATGAAGTGAAACAGCTTGGTATATTGCTTGCGCTACTTCAGAGGAGAGAATCTCTCTTCAAGAAATGGTGCAACTCGAGTTTTCTTATCCACTGTCACTAGTGTTTTCTATGTCCACCGGTACCGTCTAAAATATCTGCAACAAACTCATGCTGCACTGCTAATGTCTCAATGAATGCAGCGTTCCTGGAGTCAGCTAATCGCTTTATCACTGCCTGCAATTCAGGTCACTCTGTCTTCAATGAGACGCTGCGCCGTACTTAACACTCAGCCTCGCATTGCCCAACTAGCGGGGTTGTTTGCGTAAACGCTAATTTGCAAAGTACGTACGGTATCTCGGCATGCGTGCAAGACCACTGCGCCCTCCGGAACACATTGTTACCGCAGCTCTGCGGGCAACCTTCGCACGCCTCACGGCCGACTCACATTCCACTGAGCACCATCTGTCCACAGTCCTTGTCCATTTCCTCCATGCTCGCTACTCAGAGATTCTCGCAGGTGGTCGGACGTTCTTGTGCATCCTCACTGAAAATGGATCCATTGTCTGTCTGGAAGAATCAGTTATACGAATGTGTTGTGTCTGTTCTTTCGAACATATCCGAAAGAATAGACACATAGTGCGCGACAAGACAATGAGTGCCTACATGGTAAAATGTTTACGGTTGCTTCTGAACCATGATTGTACCCAGGAGAACACCTCTTCGTCTTTAGAGAATCGACGGCCACGATTGTCTTTCTTCAGGGCTGGAAAAATACAGAAAGTGCATAGGGAGAGAACGGGACTGTGTGAGGGATGTGTAAGGGCTGCCCAGTGAAACTTCTCCAGCGTAGTCGAAACAACCTTGGCGACATGTGACAGGCATTGTCCTGCAACAGAATAATGCCGTCTGTCATCACTCCTGGGTGTTTGGACTTGGTTGAGCGCTTCAGTTTCTGTAACGGCTGTGCGTTAATAGTGGCGGGTCTTTGCAGTCGAGGAATAGGTCATCACGACTCTCACGGACCTGGCGTGCCTGTTGCTTCCACTACGCTGCAGAAGTTTCCCTGGAAAGTCCTTACACATCCTTCATATAGTTCCCATCTCCCCCCGTGCGATTTGCACATTTTTGGAGCCCTGAAGAAAGACACTCGTAGCTGTCGATTTGCCTCGGACGAAGTGGTGGACACCTTGGTCCAAACAGGGTTCCGTAATCAACTCCAAACATCTTTCCATGAAGGCACTGACAGTCTTATATCATAGGGGGATAAATGTATTAACAATTACGGCTATTTCTTTGAAATAATAAACAGCTTAATTACATTTTTTTCCATTTGTCTCATTTTCATTTGACTGCCCCTTACATTGTGAGCTCAAGTACTATTGGATCGCAGTCGTAATCTGTTTTAGATATAAACGAGGGAATCTGTGCGAAGCTTCCGCACCTTTATAGTTGTAAATAATGACAGTATTTGGAGTAAGTGTAGTCGTTGGAATCAGGGTAGTTGTGGGAATGAAGAGAAAGCGCCTTTAGAAAATGAATCGAATGATGTGAAACAATAATCACGAATTTATGATAAATCCTTGTAGACACATTTCCATGTGTCCAAAAATGTGTTTTGCATTCAGAGTGTTTGTCCCGGCTTGTACGATGGGCAGAGCTCAAAGACTATCTGTAAGACCACATAACATATAACTTGAACTCGGCAAACATTTTCATTTAGAGTAAGCAAATTAGGCCGTAGTATCAACAGGTAAATCACAATCAGGGTGACAATGACAAAATATGTTTGTCGTTTCGGAAAGTATATAAGTTTAGAAAATTCAGCTTATACGACGGGCACATGTAATGAACTACTGCAATGCTGCATACACATTATCAAGTTATTAAGTTCTTTAAAACAAGTAAAATGGTACTTGTAATATGATAATATGAAAAGGGAGTGATAAATAAGTTATATTCGCGAAATATGTGGACAAAGCTGGACACCCAGGAAGCCCTTTTGCCTACGATAATTGTATGCCTCTTTTATGTCAAAATTTTTCATAAATAGTAAGTTTTAGTGATAAATCTGTGGGTAATGTTAGAGGACGGTGAAGAAACCTTTCTAACAATAACTTATTCATCCCTGTTCGATTAGTATGTGGTGAGGAAAGGGGTTGTTGACTTGAGAAATGATATATTTGATTTTTGCTGCGGAGGCATATGATATGTGTGTAGAGAGTAGAACAGGGTCTGTGTTTATGATAATCCCGACGGGACAATAAGAGCAATTAGGACTCTTTCGTCAGCTTACCGACACTCGCTGTTCGCAAGAGTGGAAGAAGAAGGTGGGGCCATGATAGTGTTACCTCAAGTACCTTCCCCATGCACACTGACGTAGCTCATGTAGTACTCTGTCACTCGTGTCATTAGACGGAAGTCACGTACAACAATAGAGATTTCGGTTAAGCAATGGATGTTGCATGCATGCATGCGCGCGCGCGCGTGCGCGCGTGTGTGAGTGTGTGTGTGATTTCCTCTCAGAGAGGTCACAGTTCGTAGTGATAGATGGTAAATCACCGAGTAGAACAGAAGTGATGTCTGGCGTTCCGCAAGGTAGTGTCATAGGCCCTCTGCTGTTCCTGATTTATATATATGGTCTAGGTGATAATCTGAGCAGCCCCCTTAGATTGTTTGCTGATGATGCTGTAATTTACCGTCTATTAAAGTCATCATGCGATCATTTCCAATTACAAAACGATCTAGAGAGAATTTCTGAATGCTGCAACAAGTGGCAATTGGCACTAAACAAAGAAAAGTGCGAGGTCATCCACATGGGTACTAAAAGAAATCAGATAAATTTTGGGTATACGATAAATCGCACAAATCTAAGGGCTGTCAATTCTACTAAATACCTAGGAATTACAATTAAGAGCAACTTAAATTGGAAAGACAACATAGATATATTGTGGGGAAGGCGAAACAAAGACTGCGCTTTGTTGGCAGAACACTTAGAAATGCGACTAACCCACTAAAGAGACAGCCTACATTACACTTGTCCGTCCTCTGCTGGAATATTGCTGCGCGGTATAGGATCCTTACCAGGTAGGGTTGACATCGAAAAAGTGCAAAGAAGGGCAGCTCGTTTCGTGTTATCGTGCAATAGGGGTGAGAGTGTCACTGATATGATACGCGAGTTGGGGTGGCAGTCACTGAAAAAAAGGCGGTTTTCTTTGTGGCGAGATCTATTTACGAAATTTCAATCACCACCTTTCTCTTCCGAATGCGAAAATATTTTCTTGACACCCATCTACGTAGGGAGAAATTATCATCATAATTGAACAAGAGAAATCAGACGGAGAGATTTAGGTGTTCCTTTTACCCAGATGCCATTCGAGAGTGGAATGGTAGAGAAGTAGTATGAAAATGGTTCGATGAGCCCTCTGCCAGGCACTAAGTTTGAATTTCAGAGTAACCATGTAGATGTAGATGGTGTGTGTGCATGTTTGTGTCAGGATGTGTGGACAACATCTGCAATGATTAAATGTGGTGATGTGATACAATCATGCCGCGCTTTGCCGAAACTTGTTGTCATAGGTGCGCCAAACTCCACAGACGCACTGACCACGGGGCTGTGGCTAATACTTGGAAATGTTATCTCATGATCTACACTCCTGGAAATTGAAATAAGAACACCGTGAATTCATTGTCCCAGGAAGGGGAAACTTTATTGACACATTCCTGGGGTCAGATACATCACATGATCACACTGACAGAACCACAGGCACATAGACACAGGCAACAGAGCATGCACAATGTCGGCACTAGTACAGTGTATATCCACCTTTCGCTGCAATGCAGGCTGCTATTCTCCCATGGAGACGATCGTAGAGATGCTGGATGTAGTCCTGTGCAACGGCTTGCCATGCCATTTCCACCTGGCGCCTCAGTTGGACCAGCGTTCGTGCTGGACGTGCAGACCGCGTGAGACGACGCTTCATCCAGTCCCAAACATGCTCAATGGGGGACAGATCCGGAGATCTTGCTGGCCAGGGTAGTTGACTTACACCTTCTAGAGCACGTTGGGTGGCACGGGATACATGCGGACGTGCATTATCCTGTTGGAACAGCAAGTTCCCTTGCCGGTCTAGGAATGGTAGAACGATGGGTTCGATGACGGTTTGGATGTACCGTGCACTATTCAGTGTCCCCTCGACGATCACCAGTGGTGTACGGCCAGTGTAGGAGATCGCTCCCCACACCATGATGCCGGGTGTTGGCCCTGTGTGCCTCGGTCGTATGCAGTCCTGATTGTGGCGCTCACCTGCACGGCGCCAAACACGCATACAACCATCATTGGCACCAAGGCAGAAGCGACTCTCATCGCTGAAGACGACACGTCTCCATTCGTCCCTCCATTCACGCCTGTCGCGACACCACTGGAGGCGGGCTGCACGATGTTGGGGCGTGAGCGGAAGACGGCCTAACGGTGTGCGGGACCGTAGCCCAGCTTCATGGAGACGGTTGCGAATGGTCCTCGCCGATACCCCAGGAGCAACAGTGTCCCTAATTTGCTGGGAAGTGGCGGTGCGGTCCCCTACGGCACTGCGTAGGATCCTACGGTCTTGGCGTGCATCCGTGCGTCGCTGCGGTCCGGTCCCAGGTCGACGGGCACGTGCACCTTCCGCCGACCACTGGCGACAACATCGATGTACTGTGGAGACCTCACGCCCCACGTGTTGAGCAATTCGGCGGTACGTCCACCCGGCCTCCCGCATGCCCACTATACGCCCTCGCTCAAAGTCCGTCAACTGCACATACGGTTCACGTCCACGCTGTCGCGGCATGCTACCAGTGTTAAAGACTGCGATGGAGCTCCGTATGCCACGGCAAACTGGCTGATACTGACGGCGGCGGTGCACAAATGCTGCGCAGCTAGCGCCATTCAACGGCCAACACCGCGGTTCCTGGTGTGTCCGCTGTGCCGTGCGTGTGATCATTGCTTGTACAGCGCTCTCGCTGTGTCCGGAGCAAGTATGGTGGGTCTGACACACCGGTGTCAATGTGTTCTTTTTTCCATTTCCAAGAGTGTAGATCATACTACCAACGAAGAAATCTGGTGTTGGCTAGTGCGCTGACCTCAGTTCCTTTACTGTGAGTGTGGTGGTGCTACGTCAGGCACAAATCTTGCATCCATTACATGTGTATGCATCTCACCGTTAGTGTTTATGTGTAGTATCAGTTTTCAGAACTTTCCCCATTCTGGGTATGTAATGATATGGGCAGTGGACGAAATTACTAATGCTGTACTTGTACCGATAGTAACTAAAAGCTACATTCGCAGTTACTAATGCGTACAGTGTAAGCCATAGGGCTAATGTCTACTTATGGTTTTACTTTTGTTGCTGTGAGGCCCATAAACACATACCGACTGAAGAAAGTAAAGGGTAAAGGCGTGAATGGTGTTTTGTAATGGAATTTGCGCCGTTTCTCCTGGGCGATATATCGCTCATGGGACAGCAGAGGCATCATCACCAGCAGGGCTCTTCTGGTCTGTTGTGTAGCGGAAGCGCTAGATAGCGCGACGCCGGCGGCGCCTTGCAGTAGAAAACCAGCCGAGGCTCCGCTTAGCGGACCTTTGTCCCAGCTTATCGCTGTGCTTTCTCCCTGCCCCCCTGCTCCCATAAAGGCTGCTGTCACACAGCCTGCGTTGTCGACGGCTTTCTTCTGCGCCTGCAATGAGGTTAGCGGAGGGCTGCGTTGCAGCTTGGCGCGATGGAGACGCCTTGAGTGTCTCTGCTCCTTCCCCCCCCCCCCCCCCCCCCGCCCTTTCCCTTCTATCCTCTCACTACCAACCACAACCAACGCCTAAGACGCTCACTGGGTTGCAGTAACCGACACATTACTCCGGCACAAACTCCGCTGACTTTACGTTAGCAGCTTTAAAACGTCCCCATATAGGGCGCACCTCATCTACTGAGACGTTATTTGCACGCCGCGTCTCACGTCGTCACCTGAGATGACAAGATCATACGATGTCATAACGTTTGCAGTAGAAATATAGCACCAGCGAGAAGCAGTGTCATAAACGCAGTAATACTACGACATCATACACTATGCTGCATAGTCATTGCTCAGCGATGAGCTTCTGACGGGAATTTTTTAACCGCAGTCCTCGGCCGTGCTTGGAAATCAGCGCCGTTCTGATTTTCGTGGAAGACGTTATTGCTTGTTCTAAATATGTCTCAACAGAAGGCTATACGTTACCTTGTAAATAATAAATATTGCACTGAGGTGACAAAAGTCTTGAGATAGCTCGTAATATCGTGTCGAGGAAGCATGACTCTCTGAAGTCCGTCTGTAGAGTATCACTTCGTGTCTCACTTTTTACAATTTATCTTAATGTTTAACATCTATCTCTAGCACCACGCTTGAAACACATTGTCTCTAACGTCTTTCTTCTTCGTTTTTCCATCATCTAATTTCAGTTCCTTACTCTGAAGGACAGAGTTACTCTGAAGGACAGTATCAGAAGCATCTTTCAGAATTCAGTGTCAACAGCCAGTCTCAGTGTAGATTTATTGCTAAATATTTTTCCGCCAGCGTCAATTTACATGTGACGTCTGACGTCGTGATTTTACGCCATTGTCTCAGGAACCATTGCATGCGGTAATCTCAGTTATATGCTGAGATGACATCGTATCGGACCTCCTATTTCCCCGTCTAGTGCAGTTCCTCGACGTGGCATGGACTCAACAAGTCGTTGGACATCCCCTCCAGAAACATAGAGCCATGCTGCATCTATCGCTGTCCATAACAGCGAAAGTGCTGCCGGAGCAGTATTTTGAGCACGAACTGACATCTCGATTATGTCCCGTAAATGTTCGATTGGATTTATGTTGGGCGATCTGGGTGGCCAAATAATTCGCTCGAATTGTCCTGAATGTTCTTTAAGGCCAATTGTCCTTCATAAAAATTACGTTGTTGTTTGGGAACATGAGCGGTTGCAAATGGTCTCCAAGAAGCCAAACATAACCATTTCCTGTCAATGATCTCTTCAGTCGCACCAGAGGACCCAGTCCAGGCCACAGAAATACAGCCTATACCACTATGAACCCATCACCAGCTTGCGTAGTGCCTTGTTGATAACTTGGGTCCATGGCTTCGTGGGGTCTGCGTGAAACTCAAACCAAATGAAGTCGGGATTCATCTGACCAGGCCACGGTTTTCAGCCATCTAGGGTCCAACCAATATGGTCACGAACCCAGAAGAGGCTCTGTAGGCGATGTCGTGCTGTTAGCAAAGGCACGCGCACCGGTCGTTTGCTGCCATAGCTCGTTAATATCAGATTTCGGATACGTTCGTCGTAGGTTCATATTGATTTATGGTGTTAATTCACGGAGTATTGCTTGTCTGTTAGTAGTGACAACTCTATACAAACACCGCTGCTCTCGGTCGTTAAGTGAAGGCCGTCGCGCACTGTGTTGCCCGTGACGAGAAGCAACGCCTCAGGTTTGGTACTCTCGACAAACACCTGACACTGTTGATCTCGGCATATTGAATTCATGCCTGTTCCCGAAATGGAATGTCCCATGCGTCTAGCTCCAACTACCGTTTCCCGTTTAAAATCAGTTAATTCCCGTCTTGCGGCCATAATCATGTTCTTCGTGCTACTCTATAAATACAGCAACCGGTAACCTACCCACAACCCCCCCCCCCCCATTTCGGCCACAGAAACATTTCCATTACCAAACTGCATATTACCTGATACCCTAGGATATGTCCTCAAGAGATTCCTTCTTTTAGTTAAGCTGCATCATTAATTACTTATTTCTGCAATTAGATTCAGTACCTCATCACTAGTTGTTCGATCTACCCACCTAGTCTTCAGTATTATTCTATAACACCACATTTCAAAACTTGCTTAGATTATTATTGTGACTACCGTATTTTCATATGACGACTCGATATGATCAGAAAACTGTGGGTAATCAGATCTGAAACTAGTTATTACTGATTGAAATTAATAACCTGATCTATACAAAAAATAGATACCCAAACTGAATAAAAAATATACAGGACGATTCAGCTATCCTGCTGTTTTATTCAACCCGCGGCGTTATATCTGTTACGTTATTTATCTGGCCTTCGAATACAACACCCGAGATTTTCGTATTCTCTCAATGGCTACGCCATACTATTAGACCTACAGAAATAATGAGCGGAAACTTTTTGTACGAAACTTAATGTACCTAAATTTTGTTCAAAATGGTTCAAATGGCTCTGAGCACAATGGGACTTAACAGCTGAGGTCATCAGTCCCCTAGAACTTAGAACTAAATAAACGTAACTAACCTAAGAACATCACACACATCCATGCCCCAGGCAGGATTCGAACCTGCGACCGTAGCGGTCGCGCGGTTCCAGACTGAAGCGCCTAGAACCGCTTGGCCTCTCTGGCCGGCCTAAATTTTGTACTGAGATACGTCTTCATTGGAGGTCTCGGTTTTCTAGTTGTCCAAGATAAACGTACAAAAGTGACTTTCAAACGCACCTCCACCCGCACACTCATCCCTCACCAGTCAGAACATCTTGTGTGTTGTTCGTGACGCTCATTCCTATCAGTCAACAAAAGTTTTCGACTTCAGGAACTACCCTCAATATTCGACCATTTTTCGTCTCTAATTATTGGGTTAATACGTCACCAGCATAGTCAGATATTTCGTTGGCATTATTAATTTAAACATACAGTGAGGGTAATGAAAGGAAAACGATTTGTGTAAAACTAACTACGTTGACATTTGCATCGAGACTTAACCCTAACGATAACATCAGTTTCGTAGTCAGAAGGTCTGACGAAAGCGATGATGTAATTGTTTATTTTATGCAGTTAAAATTCACGAAAACATACCCCAGTATCAAATTTATCTACATTAAATTTCCTACGGAGAGATGTTGTTCGTTTTTTTTTCTGTAGAACTAATACTTTGCGCTTAGCGAGCGAGAGAGTGTAAAAATCTCACATGAGACTTTTGAAGGACAGACATAATATTCCGGGTTGAAAAAATCGACATCGATATGGACAGCTGAATCACACTTTATACATTACTGGATTACTGAAAAAAGTTTACTGCGTCAATGTCGAAACTTGTCGCACTCTAATAATGTGGTACTTGACACTCTACATAGGACACGCCTTCACGAGGTTCTTCTGTCCGCCTAGCCAGCCACATTTTTAGGCAGTACAGCTACGGATTTGACTGACTGATCCCAGCAAAGTTCACTGGTTGCTGTATGCAGAACTACTGCATGCTTCAAGAGAGAATAATTTCTCACGTATATATTTTGGGTAATTTTTTTTCTCAAAAGGGATTGATAAAGTATAATTTCGTACTCGGTGCTTATAATTTATACTCTGTAATCAAATATCTTAAAAGTCCAGTACCCATCTAGACGGTCTTGTTTGGCTTCTCGGCGTTTCCAGATTCCAACGTGCTGACGTCTGCGAAATTTGTAATGATGCATTTCAAACAACTAGCAACTAGTTAAACATCGTTTAAGAATAAGAAAGGGAGGAAGTTTAGGATCTAACATCCCAGCTACGGCGTGGACAATAGATACGGACTACAATTTCAGATAAGCCTAAAGGATTTAATGGTGGGTCCTCTTACTGTATTGATTTCTTAGCAGTACTAATGGATGTATATATTATTAATAATGTCAAAATTCATGAAGTTACATAAAATCTGATTTCCGCACAGATTCAATGTAGTACAGCGGCCTGTGTAGCACGGATAATATAGTATACACTTCGGCATAAATACATATATATGTTTGTCGTATCTTATTATCTTTTAAATGAAAGTTATGGACTTGTTCCACTTTGTAGAAGGCCTTTTTGCTTAGGATTTGTCTTTTTCTTCAAAAATAGGTTTTATTTTTTGCCATGTGCTACATCGTTGAAGTTCTACACAGTATGAATCTACGGAACAAAAATTATAGCTGTGTGTCTGTTTGTCTGTCTATCACCTGACCTCAGAGGGTCTCTGTGTAAGACGCTGTTTTCTGTTGCTGACTCAAGCAGAAGCATTGAAAGCCTGCAGTTGTATGGGCGTTCAGAGTATTGGGCACTGGGAGGAAATGTAGTTTTCTAGAATTTTCTTTCCACCCTATCTCTCGAGTCATAACTATGCCTCTCAGCTTATGCAGATTGATAAATTATGGAATATACTGGACCTGCAGTGTTCAGTAGCAGCAACTGCAGCAATATTATTCCACTGTGTTAAATTACGTGCGCTTAATCGAGTCCTAATGGGGCCGTTAACGACCGGAACGTATCCTGTAAGAAGGAAACAGGGAGGGAGTTGGTCGTAGGTTTGCAACAGGGAAAAACTGCCCTTTACAATTATTACTTCTTCCAACTTCTTTCTCAGCTTAGCGGGAAACATTTACGATTTTATATTTAGTTTTTCTAAATGTAATCATGAACGTCTCTCCGGGACAGAAATCTGTTGTAATTACAAATACACTTCATTGCCTGACTGTGTAGACTTTCACAATATGCAACAAGGAACGTTGCTATTGAACTGATTAATATAAATATATAGTGTTAATTTTTTTTAATTTGTGGTATGGTCTTATGGGACCAAACTGCTGAGGTCATCGGTGCCTAAGATTACACACTACTTCAACTTACGCTAAGGACGACACATACACACACACACACACACACACACACACACACACACACATGCTCGAGGGAGGACTCGAACCTCCGATGGGGGAAGCCGCGCGGACCGTGACAAGACGCCTAAGACCGAGCGGCTACCCCGCGCGGCTATGTGATGTGGAACATTGCTCGTACAGTACAGCAATAAAAAAAGAAAATACATACATAGTTTTAAACTACCTCATAGTTGATAAATGAGACTAGTGTTTACCATAGTATAGTAAATGTTGCCACCAGAGACTTGGTGTCAGTGATGTTCCAGGTATCTTCAAGAAAAATGTACATTAGTGTTCGTGAAAATTGCTCAGCGATGAAGAATTCATGCGACTGAAATGAACTTTATATCGTAGGTTGGGTACATGAAAAACACAAATTATCTCTGAGGATTCAGCAAGATATGAAGCCAACGCTTGCTGCAATCATAGCCTTGAAAAGGAGAGACTTGGATTAACATAGTGACTGAATAACATTCTGCGCAGTTTATAGCTAGCCAATAAGGCGTCTAACGAGTTTGCCGGACAACTGTTAAAAGCATTTACCGACCAACCATCTCAAAGATAGGATAGGTCGGCAACATGTGACATCAACGCGCAAGCCAGGTAATCTGTAGTATCGGCCATTCAGCGGCGAAGTCCGGCAGTTTTGCTGCCAAAAGTGAGTGCAATTTTCCACCTGCAACATAACATGCGACGTTGTAACGACAAGAAGAAGATAGGAGTCAAGTTCGTTATGTGAATATTATGGTCGTAGCAGTTCCGTGTCCTCGCCACATAAATGTGTGTATGTGGTAGTAAATGTAATAGTGAAATGACGTAATATGTAGGTGATCCTATTTGCTTATAACAGAAGGAGTGTGTGAAAAATTCGGTGAATGGTCCCGCATTTTATCATGAGGAGTCGCTCGCACATACGCCCGCATCACCAGAGAGTCCGTTGCGACCAAGATAACGGAGTCTGTGGGAACCTCTGTCGTCGCAAAATGGAGCTCAAAATTGACCAACATGTTAATGCGCTACCGGTACAATTCGGAGGCCAAGTGAAAGTCAGTGGCATGGTGTTCATCGCCTTCCCCTCTTTACAAAAATGTCGGCTGACAAGTTTCAAGATTAAGACGACGCTCATCGCATTTTCCGACAGCATGGGCTTCATCCATCACGAATTTCTACCCGAGGGTGAAAGTGTCAACAAGGAAGTTAACAAGGGAGTTGGGAAACAACTATTTCAAGGCGTTCGGCGGATTCGACTGGAAATGTACCAGAGTGGACAGTGGGATTTCCTCCACGACAGCTCCCGTCCCCATATGGCTTTCCACGTGCTCAACATCCTCGCTCAACACAAGGTAACTTTCTTCAACACTCTTCTTATTCTGCAGATTTGCAATCGGCGGACATCTTTTTCTCCCCGCCTTAAATTCTCCCCGAAAGCGTTGCTCTTCGTAGATGTTGTTGATATCCAACAGCGCATGACTACCGTGCTTCTAGCAGTTCCGCAAGAAGCGTCTGTTGACAGATTCCAACTGATATCAGTAGAGTTTTGTAGCTAATGGTGATTACTTTGAATGCCAGTGAAGTTTTTTTTTCTTACTATTTTTTCCTTCATTTTTTGAGATAATTCATAGAACTTTTCAGACGCACATTGTATGTTTTCGTACAAAAGTGTAGAGACTGTGATTTGGCTTACAACGACACTTTGTGCACGAAGGAGGCAGGCAGCTACGAAAGGAATATATATTACCTGTTTGTCGTGGCATACCATTCATTTATTCATTCTTCCATTCATCATGATTCATAGATCCAGCTGAAAATAGGAATCTTTGGGGATATAGAACAGGCAAGACAACCAACAACAAAAGACAAGGACATCATGGACACTTAATCTATATACTATATTAACAATTGCGTAGTGCTATATATACAATTTTTTTTCAGTCAGCAGACTTCTGACTGGTTAGATGGGACCCGCCACGAATTTCCCTACAGTGCCAACCTCTTCATCTCAGAGTGGAACTTGCAACCTACGTCCTCAATTATTTGCTGGATTAATTCCAATCTCTGTCCTTCTCTACAGTTTTTGCCCTCTACAGCTCCTTCTAGTACCATGGAAGCCATTCCCTATTGTCTTAAATGATTTCCTATCATCTTGTCGCTTCTCATTGTTTTCCACATATTCTTTCCTCTTTCCCTCAGTCCATCTTTCGTTACCATTAGAAGCCAGAAGCAGACAAGATGATTTCCATTTCAGCGTGGAAAAAGGCAATTTGATTTCAAAATTTACCTGCGATACAAAACACTGTAATACTTATCAACTATGTTATCGTTGATGATCTTGTTTTGTATTACATGAGTATACGTTCAAGAGTTTTTCTTTCCTGAGAGAATTGCTGTCATCAAAAGTCGAAGGCCATCTGAGGAATCACCGCTGACGAGAAAAGACTGATCCGTAGACACAGAACCTGTCAAAATCGCAGCCCACCGACACTTAAGTTTTCACTTCAGCCGTTTATGTGACAGTCAGAAGGAGTATCTAGACACGAAACAACCGTGCTCAGTAGCTCCAAGAACCTAGATTTCTCCTTTTTAGAGCGTCCAGTGAAGGTCGGTCTGTATCTAATAACGTAAGTAAAACCCTTAAATACTGTTCAGATGCGAACTGAGATTTATCGTGGTATCTTCCCCTCACCCTGTCCATATACACGTTGTATTCTAGTTCCACTAGCATTGTGGCTACGAAAAATAAAAGTCACGGATGATTTTCACTAAATCACCTTATTTATTATAAACTCTCCCCTCGAATCAAAACACAGCTGAAATAGTTTTCAAGTTGTTTTAAAACCACTGGAGTCCATTTTTCGTATTGCATTCAGTACTGCAATGTAATTTTCTTGGATGTCCTTCATTGCTTCATAACGGTAACCTTTCATTGTCGACTTCAATTTGGGGAACAACCAGAAGTCGGTTCGGGGCAAATTCGGCGAAAATTGTGGATGATCCAGGACCGTGATCCATTTGCTGGCCAAAAACGGGGTAGAGCCTTCGCTTTGTGGGCTAGGATGTCGTCATGGAGGATGACCTAGGAACCTGCCTCCGTCATGTTGGGGTCGAACTCAACGAATTCTCGACCGCAAACGCTGGGAGACTCAAAAATCTTGATGTTCCTTAATGATGCACTGCCATTTTCAGACTAGTGTCAGACGCGTCCTGTTACCCTCGCGGCCGGGTCGCCTGCTTTGGCTTTCTACACGGGTGTTGTTGAAACTTCAAGGAACGTAACATCGCAACTCGCCAAAAGATAGCATTGCTCCTGGAATTTCACACAAGCGATTCTAAAGAAAATGGGGCTCTCTGTGTAATGCATTGTCTGAGTCACTCTTCGTTTTGTTCAACAATATGCTTTTTCAGTACTGAACAGTATCACAAGCCATATATCCAGTTCCTGCAACACAGCAATAGCGACCCTCACTGAGCGTATATAATGTGCAAAGGACTTTCATAGGAGTTGCGGTCATTATATAGCAGAATTCCTTAACTTCATCTAGTTCGAGATCACCAATTTTGATCTTAAGTTTCTCACTGTTTTAATTTTTGCTACTCTCATTACTTTCGTCTTCCTTCGATTTGATCTCAGTCCATATTCTGTACCTATTACACTGTTTATTGCATTCAACGAATCCTGTAATTCTTCTTCATTTTCACTGAGGATAGCAATTTCATCAGCGAAACTTGCTATTCATATCCTTTCACCTTCAATTTTAGTCCGAATCTTGGACCTTTCTTTTATTCTCACCATTGTTTCCTCCGAATATTGGTTGAATAGTATGAGCGAAAGACTACATCCTCATCTTACACACTTTTTAAGCCGAGCACTTCGTTCTTGGTATTCCAGTCTTGTTCCGTCTTGGTTTCTGTACATATAGTATATTACCCGTCTTTCCGTATAGCTTACTCCTTCCAAATCGCATCGAATGATGCCACTGGCGGAAGGTGACGCGGCGGCCTGTCGGAATTGATGGGCCCGCTAGGACCTGTGGACATATCTCACTTTATGCAAATCACATATACCATAACGCGACAGCCTATGAACTCATCTACGACGGTCGTTCAATAAGTAATACCGCACATTTTTTTAAAAAAAAGCCATTAATATACATAGACAAATGTCCTTATTGGTGCTTCACATTTGACGTTTCTTCTCTGCACCGGTGAAGTTTCGAACCCTTCTGGCAGATGGCAGAGCCGTATTACAGCGTCAAAATGGCGTCTACATGTGACTCACGGTACAAGCAGCGTGCTGTTATTGAAGTCTTGTTTGCAGAAAAAGAAACCATGGCTAACATCCATAAATGTTTATGTGCAGTGTATTGCGATGCTGCAGTTGATTGGAGTATAGTTGGGCGATCTGTAAAGTAAGTTACGGCCTCAAGGATTGCAGAAACAGAGCTGCATGATCAGCCACGCATGGGACGTCCTGTCACAGCCGCTGCTCCAGACATGCTGAATCGTGCGGACGCCATTATTCGTGCCGACCCGCGCATCATGGCTCTACAGTTGTCGGTCAGCATTGGAAGGGCGTCTGCAATGATCGAGACTCTCGGATATTCAAAGAGGTGCTCACGATGGATTCCACGAATGTTCGCAGCGGATCACAAGATTCACCACTTTGCGCCACTTTGCGCCACAAACGCCATGCATTGAAACCATGGCTACGCCTACAGGACAAGAGCTTTTCCCAGGAGAAAACATGCTCTTCCACAACGTTGGCGTACGGCCACGGAACGTGATGGAGACTACGTAAAAACAAATGCGACGCGGACAAGACACCTTTGCCGGCCTGAGTGGCCGAGCGGTTCTAGGCGCTACAGTCTGGAACCGCGCGACCGCTACGGTCGCAGGTACGAATCCTGCCTCGGGCATCGATTTGCGTGATGTCCTTAGGTTAGTTCTGTTTAAGTAGTTCTAAGTTCTAGGGGACTGATGACCTCAGAAGTTAAGTCCCATAGTGCTCAGAGCCATTTGAACAAGACATCTTGACGTATTTTCCACCAAATTCTGACTCTTAACAGTCAATATGTTCTGAGTAAAAATGGGAGGCATTACTTATTGAACGACCCTCGTAATTATATTCTTTGCAATCAGCGTCCATGTTTAATAGGAAACTATCGCTCTCTGTGTCAGTCACTCTTATGTATTTATGTACTGAGACTTATTATCGACTTTATCTATTTTTAAAGAACGGGAGCTCAGGACTGAAGCAATTTTTTGAAAATTATTGGCCGAATCATAGCACGGTCCGTCTCCCTAGCTGAGTGATCAGTATAGACGGCTGCTATGCGGAGGATCCTGGTTCGATTCCCGGTACTGTCAAGAATTTTTCCATGATGGGAAGAATGGTACCGGGTGCACTCAGACCCTTGGTGCCAACTGAGGGGGTGCATGACCGAGTAGTAGCGAGTGTGCTGACTACTTGTCTCTCCATACCGCGTCCGCGATATAAGACAGAGGGTGACATGACGTCCGGTTGACGTCTGTTGAGCCTTCATGGCCTGGCAAGGAGATCGTTGATATTACTGCTCATGTGGCAAGTTTCGGAAAATCGTGTCATCAGCTTTCGAAATATCGGCTTCTTACAAAGTGTAATACAAAATAAAATCCCTCTCACTTACTACCTTTGCCACGCGGGTTGTGACAGTGTTTCGTGTCATCTTTGGAGAGCAGCGCTGGTGGGGTGGAAGAGCAGTTATTAACGCGCAGGCAAGTGCGCTGGCAGGCAGCAGACGCGTGGCGGCTCGCGCAGACAAGCGGGTGTCAGAGCGAGCGTTAATCACGGTGCGCTGCCGTCTGACACGTGGAGTGTGCCGCGAGTGCGGGCCGCACGTGTGCTGATGGATGGCCGACGTGCCGCGCGGGATTAGTTTCACAAACACGGTTACCGGCGCCGCACCACAGCATACTGCCACCGGCGCCGGCACGCAGCCTGTTTTCCACCGCGCTTCTGATTACCAGCCGACCGAGGCGACACAGTGGCGTCGGCCCGAGGAATAATCCACCGACGAGGTGCCGCCATGGGGCGGCGTGTTTCGCCCAGCAACTTCGTGACGTACATCGTTTCGATCCTCCTGCAGCAATGCCACCTACCAACACCCACCAACCCACCCACCCACACATACGCACACTAAAAATGAAAACTGAGGAGCTCTTACCGGCCGTTGTCGCCAAGCGGTTCTAGGCGCTTCAGTCTGGAACCGAGCGACTGCTACGGTCGCAGGTTCGAATCCTGCCTCGGGCATGGCTGTGTGTGAAGTCCTTAGGTTGGTTAGGTTTAAGTAATTCTACGTTTTAGGGGACTGATGACCTCATATGTTAAGTCCCACATGGCTCAGAGCCATTTGAACCATTTGTTGGCTCTGAGCACTATGGGACTTAACTTCTGAGGTCATCAGTCCCCTAGAACTTAGAACTACTTAAACCTAACTAACCTAAGGACATCACACTCATCCGTGCACGAAGCAGAATTCGAACCTGCGACCGCAGCGGTCGCGCGGTTCCAAAGTGTAGCGCGCCTAGAACCGCTCGGCCACTGCGGCCGGCCTGAACTATTTGAGAATCTCGTAATGTTTAACACGATGCAGAACAGAATGGAAGGTTTATCGAAGCCACTTTGTTTGATTATATGGTCACTGGCAAAAAATAGCAATTCACGACATGTGTTTTACAGATTTTAATTTTGGAAAATAAAAAGAAATGCACACCCGTATACCAAATTAATTTGCGGAAACTATTTTCTCTTAATGAACCATGCCCTGCGGTAAATAATCGGACGAGTTTAGGATGGATTGCGGTGGTATGTAAGGATAAGAGGTAGTTTGATAAGCACTCCGTCTTCAGGCCACGAGTGGCCTACCGGGACCATCCGACAGCCGTGTCATCCTCGGTGGAGGATGCGGATAGGAGGGGCGTGGGGTCAGCACAATGCTCTCCCGTTTGTAAGATGGTATTCTTGACCGAAGCCGCTACTATTCGGTCGAGTATCGAGTAGCTCCTCAGTTGGCATCACGAGGCTGAGTGCACCCCGAAAAATGGCAACAGAGCATGGCGGCCTGGATGGTCACCCACCCAAGTGCCGACCACGCCCGACAGCGCTTAACTTTGGTGATCTCACGGGAACCGGTGTAGCCACTGCGGCAAGGTCGTTGCCTAGTATGATAAGACTGGTAAAAAAGCAAGAAAAAACGTTTGTTTCAGAAATAGCTCACCTTACCACTCGAAATAGTCTCTTTTGACAGATGCATACTTAGTCCCGCGAACCCCCAGCTTTTTCATTCCGTTAGAGAAATAGGTTCTGTCAAACTCTGCAAAAATTCTCGTCGACTGCAACCATCACTTCCTCATTTGATAAAAATTTCTTCCAGTCGTCCAAAGTTTCAAGTTAGGTAACAAGAAAAATTCACTTGGGGCTAAGTATGGTGAACAGGATGGATGACGAACCAAATCAAAGCCAAATTAATGCACTTTCGTCATTGTTATCGTTGATACGTTGGATGGTGCACTATCCTACTGTAAGTATACATTTTGCCTACCAACCTTGTTTTTTTTTTTTTTCAACCAATGCAGTTTCAAACGATCCAACAGTGAAACATAGATCGGTTTTGCCTTTTTGCAAGTAATCTATGAGGATTATTTCTCCGGAATCCCAAAAATCAGTGCCCCTCACCTTACCAGCGGACAAAATGGTCATTTCTTTCTTCGGTGCACTTTCGCCCGTCTTTATCTATTGTTGTGGCTGTTGTATTGATTCAGGCGTGTTATAATGGATCCATGTTTCACCAACAGTAAGAAACTGGAGCAAAAAGTCGTGGGGTTTGCGGTTAAACATCGCCAGACACTGTGTAGAAATGCTGTGCGAGACGTGGTTTTAGTCGACTTTGAGCAATCGCGGCACCCATCTCGCACGCGACTTCTTCATAGTCAATTTTCCTTGCGGGATAACATGCAGTCGCTAAGTTGAGATACCTACAGTCTCAGCAACCTCAAGAATTGTATAAGGCCATCTTGCATTACCGTATCATGTATTTTGACGATGGTTTCCTTCGTGGTGACGTCATCTGGATGGCAGGAGCGCGCTTCGTCTTCGGTGCTTGTCCGATCACTTATAATTCATTAATCCAAAAGTAAATAGTCCTTAATGACGGCGCACAATCCACAAGAACTTCATCTAATACTGTTTATATTTTCTCGGCATGCAACCTTTCACATGAAATCGTTTAACAACAGCACGAAACTCAATTTTCTCCATTTGCAATCTCAGTCGACACACTTACCAAGCCAAACGACTGTCAACAATGAACTGTACTTTGCTGAAATTCTTTACACGATGTTTGGAATAATCGAGTTTACCAACCATTAAGGTGCCAAAAAATGTTCCATTCTTTCAAGGAAATTTAATACACTTTCCAAAACCCCTCTTAAAACGTAAACAATATATGAGTAGTAGAGTGATAGGAAACGGTACCTGCACTACCTACATTTATCACTCATAACACTAGCGGTCATTAAAATTGCAACGTCGTGAAGGCTGGATGCAACAAACAACAAATTCATGTAACTTACAATATGCAAAAAAGTTAGCATTCACGAGCAACCGCACAAAGTAGGTAAAGTAGCATTTTCTGTGTTCTGTATATAATGAAACTTAACTCCCTATCTGATCAAAAGTATCAGGCCGCTTGGCTGCAAGTCTGGTGGGGACACTTCCAGTGAGGAGTCTGAATGTCTGTGGAGGAATAGAAGAAGTACATTATTCTTCATGAACCGAAACCAGAGAAGGTACTGATATTGGACTCTGGGGGCTGGAGCAGGAAATAACCCAGGATGGACGGAGCAAGGAGAACGTAATAAGCAGACTGGCAGAGGCAATAAGGGAATTCCTGACCAAGATACGTCTGCTAGTATGAAACCTAGGCCTCAGTTTGAGGAAGAAATTTCTGAAAATGTACGTTTGGAGCGGAGCATTGGGTGGTAGTCAAGCGTGCACTGTGGAAAACCGGAAAGGAAAAGAATCGTTGCATTTGAGACGTGGTACTACAGACGAATGTTGAAATTATGTGAACTGATAAGGTAAGGAATGAGAAGGTTCTACGCAGAATCTACGAGGAAAGGAATGTATGGAAAGCACTGACAACAAGAAGGGACAGAATGGTAGGACATCTGTTAAGACATCAGGAATTAACTTCCATGGGTCTAAGGGGAGCTATCGAGGGTTACAACTCAAGAACAGAGATTGTGGAATACATCCAGCAGATAACTGAGGAAGTAGTTGGCAGTCGCTACTCTGAGATGAATATATTCGAATAGGAGAGGAGTTCAGAAGACTGATGGCTCAAAAACACACACACACAAATCCACATATACTTATTGAAAATATGGTGTTAGTCACGTTTGAAACGACTCACCCTTTAAATAAAATTTCATTAGAGAAGGATCTGAAGAAGTACAAAAGAAAACGTGACTCTCTAATCATTGGACAAAACGTTTCAGAGATCTACTATTCATAAAATTTTAAAAGTTGCACCACACATACTTCATTTTCTTCTAAAGCAGAATAATCTTTTAACTTTGCTTCCACTCTCTCATCAAAATGTAAAATACACTCTATTAAAATACAGCACTCACAGCTCTGCATGCCACAGGAACTTCAACATGGGAGACCTGCTGAAGTGTAAAGCTGCGGATAACAAATATGCACTATGTGATCAAAAGCACCCGGACACCCCCAAAAACATACGTTTTTCGTATTACGTGCATTGTGCTGCCACCTACTGCCACGTACTCCACATCAGCGACATCAGTAGTCATTAGACATCGTGAGAGAGCAGAAAAGGGCGTTCCGAGGAACTCTCGGACTTCGAAGGTGGTCAGGTGATTGGGTGTCACTTGTGTCTTACGTCTGTACGCGAGATTTACACAATCCTAAACATACCTAGGTCAACTGTCTCCGATGTGACAGAAATGTGGAAACGTGAAGGGACGCGAACAGCACAAAAGCGAACAGACCGACCTCGTCTGTTCACTTACAGGGACCGCAGACAGTTGAAGAGGGTCGTAATGTGCAACAGGCAGACATCTATCCAGACCATCACACAGGATTTCCAAACTGCATCAGGATCCACTGCAAGTACTATGACAGTTAGGCGAGAGGTGAGAAAACTTGGATTTCATGGTCGAGCGGCTGCTCATAAGCCACACATCACGCCGGTAAATGCCAAACGATGCCTCGCTTGGTGTAATGAGCGTAAGCATTGGACGATTGAAAAGTGGAAAAACGTTGTGTGGAGTGACGAATCACGGTACACAATGTGGCGATTCGATAGCAGGGCGTGGGTATGGCGAACGCCCGGTGGACGTCATCTACCAGCATGTGTAGTGCCAACAGTAAATTCGGAGGCGTTGATGTTATGGTGTTGTCGTGTTTTTCATGGAGGGGACTTGCACCCCTTGTTGTTTTGCGTGGCACTATCACAGCACAGGCCAACATTGATGTTTTAAGCACCTTCGTGCTTCCCGCTGTTGAAGAGCAATTCCAGGATGGCGACTGCATCTTTCAGCACGATCGAGCACCTGTTCATAATGCACGGCCTATGGCGGAGTGGTTACACGACAATAGCATCCCTGTAATGGACTTGCCCGCACATAGTCCTGTCCTGAATCCTATAGAACACCTTTGGGATGTTTTGGAACGCCGACTTCGTGTTATGTCTCACCGACCGATATCTATATCTCTCCTCAGTGCAGCACTCCGTGAAGAATGAGCTTCCACTCCCCAAGAAACCTTACAGCACCCGATTGAACGTATGACTGGAAGCTGGCATCAAGGCTAAGGGTGGGCCAACACCATATTGATTCCAGCATACCAATGGAGGGCGCCACGAACTTGTAAATCATTTTCAGCCAGGTGTCGGGATACTTTTGATCATATAGTGGAACAGTCCCCAAGAGTGTGGGAAGGCTACGACCATGTGAGATACATACTGCTGGACAGTTGGATTCGCCGACTGCACTGTCAATCACATTCTCACAGACTCATCGCTTCCCAGTAGCGAGACTGAACCAGCATTTGGGTTGCCCACTGTGACAGACTATGATTCCTGTAGAACTCTTCAGATGAGACTTGCCCATTTAGTCGGATTCACATGTAACATCAAGCGTACGTAGGCGAGCGATTGTGCCGCCTGAAGGTAGTACAAGGTCAGGTGAATTTTTCTACGGCTGAAACCTGTCGGGCACGGGGTTCAGGGTACGCCGTGGCTAGATGACCATTCCAGGTAGGTGAGCCAGGCACAAAAACTAGTAGCGTGACCAGATGTGGGTAAGTTCAATTACGGAGAGTTTTGACACGTCGATCGCTTAAAAGGACAGACAGTACTCCAAGAAATAACGGTGTGTCAGACAAACTGTAAGAGCTTCTTACAGCTCTTTGAGAACCTACGGGTTGATTTTTTTATCGTGTACCAACTCTAGGGACTGAACGATGAGAGGAACGAACAAAAAATTCTAATGATCTTACGTCCGTAAATGCGTGATTTTCAGTCATACATTGTTACAGAGACTGTGGTCTAATACGCGGTGTAGCATGCAGCCACAGATATAGTATGGTTTCCACGTACCTCAACGAATGCGAGTACGTGGTGTAACATATTCTGTCTCACACGTTCGCATTGACCAGGTTGCATATGAACAGTGTCAAAGGCAGCATGAATACGCTGCTCCAGTTTCTCCACATCTGGGCTGTGTACACACGCTACTTTTTAGATGGCCCCTTAATCAGAAATCGCACGGGTTGAGATCCGGTGAACAAGCAAGCCACGCAACTGGACACCCTCGTCCGATCCATCAACCTGGGAGGACGCTACTGACATGGGTCCGGACTTTAACGGCGACGTCGGCTGGAGCACCATAATATAGCAGCCACATAACCCTTCGAATCAATAATGGCACTTCTTCCAGCAGAGGAGGCAACGTCACCCGCAAGAAACGCCGATAATTCCGACCCGATAGGCGATGCAGAAGGAAGACTGGTCCCGAAATACTGTCGCCAATTATCCCCACACACATTCCATCTGCACCGATGCTGATGATTCACTGTCACCATACCATGGGAGTTCTGCATACTATCCCACAGGTGACTGTTATGAAAGCTGAAGATACCACTCTGCGTAAAGATGGCCTCATATGTGAATAGGATGGATGACACAAATCCCGGAAAGGTGGTTTCCTGGTGAAGAAACCAATGACAGAACTGATCCTGATGTTGAAAATCTGACGCTAGTAAACCCTGCAAACGCTGTGAGTGATACGGGTAGTAACAATTGTCATGGAAAATGTTCCACACGGTAGTCTGGCTTACCCTGTACTGGAAGGTCAACTTCGTGCTACTGATACGGTGGTCGCCTTCCACAATGTTGATCAGATTTTCCTCCAAGTCTGGTCGCCAAACATTTCGGGTATGTCCTTCATAATTTCCTGCTTCCTGGAACGGCCGTGTCCCAGATAATCGGCGATACACTGTTGCAAACATTGAATGCTATGGTTGTTGTCGACGGGGATAGGTCTCCTCATACAAGCTTGTTCGAAATGAAACTTCCTGGCAGATTAAAACTGTGTGCCCGACCGAAACTCGAACTCGTGACCTTTGCCTTTCGCGGGCAAGTGCTCTACCAACTGAGCTACCGAAGCACGACTCACGCCCGGTCTCACAGCTTTACTTCTGCCAGTATCACGTCTCCTACCTTCCAATCTTTACAGAAGCTCTCCTGCGAACCTTGCAGAACTAGCACTCCTGAAAGAAAGGATACTGCGGAGACATGGCTTAGCCACAGCCTTGGGGATGTTTCCAGAATGAGATTTTCACTCTGCAGCGGAGTGTGCGCTGATATGAAACTTCCTGGCAGATTAAAACTGTGTGCCCGACCGAGACTCGAACTCGGGACCTTTGCCTTTCGCGGACAAGTGCTCTACCAACTGAGCTACCGAAGCACGACTCACGTCCGGTCTCATTCTGGAAACATCCCCAAGGCTGTGGCTAAGCCATGTCTCCGCAGTATCCTTTCTTTCAGTAGTGCTAGTTCTGCAAGGTTCGCAGGAGAGCTTCTGTAAAGTTTGGAAGGTAGGAGACGAGATACTGGCAGAAGTAAAGCTGTGAGACCGGGCGTGAGTCGTGCTTCGGTAGCTCAGTTGGTAGAGCACTTGCCCGCGAAAGGCAAAGGTCCCGAGTTCGAGTCTCGGTCGGGCACAGAGTTTTAATCTGCCAGGAAGTTTCATATCAGCGCACACTCCGCTGCAGAGTGAAAATCTCATTTTGTTCAAAATGGTTCAAATGGCTCTTAACACTATGGGACTTAACATCTGGGGTCATCAGTCCCCTAGAACTTAGAACTACTTAAACCTAACTGACTTAAGGACATCACACACATCCATACCCGAGGCTGGATTCGAACCTGCCACCGTAGCAGTTGTGCGGTTCCGGACTGAAGCGCCTAGAACCGCTCGGCCACAACGGCCGGCATACAACCTTGTTGCTTGCTGCCCACTGCCATTTCCCTTTCCGTAAGAAAACACCATGTCGGCAAGCTCTCGTTTCCGTGCACCATGCTGTATCACATCCACTACAAGGTGAGCCGGAAACGGAAGTGAATCGGACACAACGCTACCAATTACTATGGCAGGTAAGGGTTCTAGAGCATGACGTATGAGGAACAGTACCACCCTCTAGGGGGATACCATACATCTGTAACTACGGCTGCATGATACAGCGCGTATTAGACCGCAGTGCCGCGCTGGATTAGCCGAACGGTCTAGGGCGCTGCAGTCATGGACTGTGCGACTGAACCCGACGGAAGTTCGAGTCCTCCCTCGGGCATTGGTGTGTGTGTTTGTCCTTAGGATAATTTAGGTTAAGTAGTGTGTAAGCTTAGGGACTGATGACCTTAGCAGTTAAGTCCCATAAGATTTCACACACATTTGAACATTTTTTTAGACCACAGTCTCTGTAAAAAAGTGTAACTGAATAAATGGTCTCTACCATGGAAACCATGCATTTCCAGATAAAAGTTCTCATCGATCAATCCCTACAGTTTCTACATGATAGAAAAAGTACCCTCTATAATAATTTACTATCGTATATTAATGCGAATCTGAATACATCGGCGATCCCCAAAAAATGAAGCGCATCCAATGATGCAACAATAATTTCAATAGCCTTAAAACAAAAAAGTTAATAATTTACGGTGACTGAATATTTCCGCAATGACTCTCTGAATTAACAACTTTTAAATACTTCATGCACACGATATCTCAGATGACAGCATTGCATGACAGCTGTCATTCTTCACAACTATTCATCAGTATCTATTTGATATATTAACTTATGACGTATTTTATATCTTTTTTATTACACAAATGTTTGTCAAAAAATCGTTTTCTCCTGAGTTACACGTAACTGAATACAGCATGAATATCTTATATTTTGTTATACTTGTGTATTTATTTAATGAACTGTTTTGCCAGTAACTATATTCAGATGTTGATTGCAAGTGCTATTAAAGAACTGTGCTAATTTCAAAGTGGTCAGTCGTATGTGTTAGTGAACAACACAGTTGAAAAGTGAACCAAAAGACGCTTCTGTCAAGGAGAAATAAATAAATGTTTGACAATATTTAACGAAGATTCGTTGTCATTTAATCCGAGTGCAGTTACATAAGAGTACTAGCTTATTTATTTATGAACAAACCTTTATTTGTAATTATTGTTAAATATCTGAGTGTGATTTAATATTTATAACATTTATTTATTTAAATATTGTTGTAATATATTAATTTAGTCTAGGAACGAACAAGTTGAATGAAATCATGCGTAAAGACCTTGAGAACGTATTTTTTGTGGGGACAGCCTTCAGCCAATGGAAAGCAGGCGTTACACCCAGTCAAGTTGAAACCGGGACTTTCCCAGTGAAGAGCTCTGACACTTTTACACTACTACTTGAACGAGGCAGCCTTGCCTGTGGTAATGAGTGGTATTCGGTCATAGAGATATTTGATTCTGGGCGCTGAACGGCCGCTATCGTACCTTAACTTCTGAAAGGATTTTATATTTCGAGAGGTCTGAATGTGCTCCAGAGTAGGGCTCTCACTTTTTCGGCATGCATTACATAACTAAGGAGAAAAAACTTTGTGTTCTGCCTTTCGGCAGGTCTTGTCATGCGGAAAGCCACATCAGAGAGGTCCACCGCATGAGCGTCTAGAGATGTGATTCCAGTGGTGGTTTCCCGTTGACTTCCGCTGATGATGAGGACAACACAACACCAAGTCCGTGAGCGGAGAAAATCTCCGACTCTGCCGGGAATCGAACCCGTGCCCTTTAGCTTTGACAGAACGCCGCGCTGACCACTCAGCTATCGGGACGGACAACTAAGGAAAGACAGAGTGTGAATTACTATTCCTTGTATCACAGGTGATAATTTGTCTGTCATGATGTTGAAGTCTAAACTGTTTGGAGCTGGCGAATATTTCCTGCATTGTAATTACGACATAAACTTAATTTTCGTATATCATTGATGACTATTTAGTTTGAGGATATTGTTATATTCTCGTAACACTCTCAACATAACTTCATTGCATTTGATAAGGATATTTGCTGTCTACATTTTAAATGAATATCGTATGACCATTTCCCATTTATTTCAGATGTCGTTCCTTAAGGGGGGTAGGACGTCAAACGGGCCGACTTGGAGCAGGAGAGGCATCACAAGACATTTCAATTTCCAGTGTCTATACTTTTACAAATAAATTCATAAAACTTTGTCAGCACGACCAGGAAGGATTCAGGATTCACACTCATTGCAGTGGAAGTTCGAAAACATAACAAAATAATTTTTTTTACGTGTGAAATTTCATCATTTTTTCACTTATCAATGGCTGCATTTGTTGCTATAGGTACACTTTTCTTCATAAGTTAGAGAGATTCTTCTATGAATTTCGCACAGCATACATACCATATTTACAGATGTATGAAACTCTAGAATTTATTTAATTTATGAAAAAACTAATGATCTATTGTATTTTAAACTTCATATTTAGAAAAAACTCAAATTTTGTAGTTAATTACCTCAATTTTTATCATAGTTTTTAATAGATTTCGAAAATTCTAGAGTTTCATACACCTTTAAGTATGGTTTGTATGCTGTGTAAAATTCATCGAACCATCTCTCTTACTTATGAAGAAAAGTGTGCCTATAGCAACAAATGCTGCCATTAGTAAGTGAAAAAAATGATGAAATTTCACATGTAAAAAAAATTACTTCGTTATGTTTTCGAACTTCCACAGCTATGAGTGTGAATTCTGAATCCTTTCTGGTCATGCTGACAAAGTTTTATGAATTTATTTGTAAAAGTATAGACAGTGGAAATTAAAATGTCCTGTGGTGTCTCTCCTGCTCCAAGTCGGCCCGTTTGACGTCCTACCCCCCTTAAATAAATATTATTCAACAAAATTCTCTGTCGTCTGCATCAATTACAAACGTTAGAATAGAACACAAGTTATTAAAGTACTCATTTAGCTTTTTGTATTTCTGTGTATTTTATTAACTTGCAATTCCAGCCAATGCATAGACTATTTGACGGCAGGATCACAGCTACAGGTATTTGTTTGCAGTGAATTATCTGTGTGGCATGAAAGTAGGCGCTGTGCGGCTCGAGTCTATGACTACATTGAGCTATTCTTTTTAAACAGAGCTGTGCATAGCCCAAGTACCTAAAGTACGAGCAACCTTAGGTAAAGACTTAACTGTTGTGCTCATATGGGATGAAGTTTAGAATAGCAGCTAGGATAGCAGTAACTGTTACGTTCCGTCACCCACACAAGAATCCCAGCATAAAGACAATTTTTTTTCTGGAGTTATAGCACTTTATTTTCTGTCACTTTATCTACCAGTAACAACTGTTGTTGAGCACTAAGAGAATCGAAGCAGAGAAGATCTATTTATTTCAGTGTCACCTCATTTGTTTAGTGTTTTCCCGATTGTATACGGTTTCGCATCGCCCACAGTAAATCGCCAAGTAGACGAATCTTAAAGACAAATTTTGGAAACGCTAGTAAAATTATATTACTTATTGTATTTCGAATACACAGTAACAGGATTATGGTGCTTAGATAAATTGCAAATATGGTGATTAACGCGATGATTTTCATGAATTCCGAGCTTTCTCAGAATTGCAGGTCAAATTTTCCTCTGCAAAAAACACAATATATTTAGTGCACTCACGTCTCAGTCATCTACTGAAAAGATCGTTGTGTCTGGCCTATAAATGAGGTTACTGTATTCCGAAATTCATGGCTTGTTATTCATTGTGTACCACATTGGTGCTACCGAGAGTTGCACTGCAGAATCGATGAAATTTGTTATTCAGAAATGCATAGAGGTACATTATTCTGCCACTCTTATGAATATCGATCAGTGAGAATACTGACCTAACCATAATGCGTTATGCAATATTCATTTTTGTTTCCAAACAAGAACATCCGTTGGCTGCAGTGTTCAGAAGTATGTTACTCGAACATTTTTAAACTAGCAAAATCTACAGTAATCGTGTTTTACACGTAGCATCTCCCGTAAGACTGCCATAGCTGTCCTCCATAGTGAATGACGGCTTTAATCATGAGATACCTCTAGATGTAACGCGGTTCACTATTTATGTACGATCAATACTCGTAACTTTGTTTCATTTACTTGCAATTTTTAACCAAAAATGCACTTCTCTTTCGTATATTTAACATTTTACGCTATTGTTTCAAATATCTTAAGTCCAACCATTGATGCTGATGCATTACATTTAGCTACATATTATGTCATTTATACAAAGTACTTTTTTTTATTTTCACACTGATTTTTTACAACAGGTGTAAGTAATAGCGTATGTAACTCTATTATATGTTGTCGCTCGCAGGAAGCGGATTAAGCTATTTCCTAACATCGATCTCGAATGCTGTATTCAGTTTTACATACTATATTTAAATTTTCAAGCAACCATTGTTACACTTCGTGTAGGTGAAACACAACACGTTTTAAATTATTTCATTTGTATGCGATACACGAAATTTCACTGCACCACTTTCGTCGAAAGTAACTGTTAATCGGTGGACGCATATCAGCTCTCTGCAGCAGTGTAGTAGAGACAGGTTTCGATAACAGCCGTCAGCATCGCTGCTTTAACCTGGATTTTCAGAGAACAAATGCTTTAATCATGTAGGCAATCATCAATGCTGCAGCGGGAAGCTTGACCTATTTATCACGAACGGATACTCCAGTGAGACCCATGCATGTCTTATAATATCAGACTCGTAACCAAATATGCCAAATCAGAAAAGCTGAGTCCTCATCACGAGAAACTCTCAATACACTCGTATCCATTGATGTGGGAACATTTCAGAAGGTCATACTAAACTCGGATTTGAAGAAAATCCCTCTAACCCCTGTACGGATTTCAGAAAAGCTGCATCCAAACTACAGAGTAGGTCGTAACATCTTAGAAAAGTCTCTATCTTCGAAAAGTCTCAACTGTTACAAAAATTTGCTGCACTGCAGATACAGCATGTGAAACAGTTTGCTTCACCACAGGTCAGCACATGAAATTACTCTTTGGACTGAAGCTGATATCGAATAACAACTCATCCGACAGTTCATCTCATCGTCATGGAAAAGACACATCCCATAATAATAGTAAAATAATACACCACTACGTTAGGAATTGTTATAAAGACAGCAGCGTTTTTTACCATTGTTCATATCAGGGCATTATCAGTTTTGCAGATGACCATTGATTTAAAAAATCGCACCGGCATGTGCTCATTACTCTTCAGTAAACAAAGGAACTTCTGAAGGGGGTAGCTGCCATACGTGAAGAATTAGATCTGATGTCGAAGGAAGCAACATTAGGGCTCAACGTCCCGTCGACATCGATGTCATCAGAGACAGAGGACAAGGTCTAATTGTTTCATGGATGCCGAAGGAAATCGGCTGTGTCGTTATTAAGGAACCATCCGGACATTTGGAACGGTTTAGAGAAATAGAGAAATCATGGAAAACGTGAATCCTTATGGCCGCACGCGCATCCCCCCGAATAGCTTTCTAGTGTGCTAACCACTGCACCACCTAGCTCGCTACCTGATGTCGAGTTATGGTGTCCATCAGTCAGCAGAAAGGTGATCCGTCAGTTACGTAATTTCATTGACTATATGTCTTTTCATATGGCAAAGAAAGTTAGAGGCTCTGCACTCTATTATTGGTTTTGAAGCCAAAATTCATATTGCTGCTCCGGCTATTGAAACTATGACCAAAACTTATAAAATCTGAACCACTCACTTCAAATCCTATTATTTCAGAAAAATATAGGAAAAAGTGTAAGTAAGTGTGTCCAGTGGACTACTATTCCATAGTCAGTTTCCCATTCTTAACAGAAGCTGAAATGTAATGTTATGGCAATTCTAGCTCATCCTGACAAAATTAATCACCGAAAAAATAATTTTCCTTAAAAGTTATTTGCAGTAATATTAGAGAATTTAATATCAAATTTTTACACTAACTAAAAATATCACCACATTCGTCAGGTGTGTGTATTCTATCAATAACATTATTATAATGAAACCATCTTAATTTGTTTTGAATTTGTTACTGTGTGACTGAGTGATTGTCATTGCTGATGCTATCCGACTTCAAGTGTAGATTCGTCACTTTTATTTTCTGTGTCCTGTTTCCAACTGCAGCTGATCAACGACAGTTCTTCTGTTGTATTGTCTTATGAGGGATACGATTATTATCAGTGATACCGTCGGGACACTGTCAAGGGAGTGGTAGTCGATCAACTTCAATTGATACCTTGGAAACTGCAGGTAAATGGCAGACGAGAGAGGAACTTGGATATGACCAGTGAACCATACATTTGAAAACGAGTGTTTCGTATGCAAAGCTTAGGTATTATGGGATTAAAGAGTGGACCAGATATGGAGACTATCAATGCTTCGATATCAAATAGCGAACAGGAGAGTTTGCGAGCTTAAGTATTCACAGTACCAAGTGGACGTTGAACTGGATAGATCACGTTCTCAGTAACTTTGATTCGAAAGGATGCAACAGTGAATGAAGAAAGATATCCTACCCAGCTTATGCCAACATTTTAGTCACAAGAGTGGAAGTCCCTGAGAAGTAAGATGAATAAACATAAATAAACTTTCACGTTGTATTATTTTGTAGTGTCATATATCTTGCAATTATGTTTATTCCTTAGGTTACTATGTGATGTTTGGTAAATCGCAATATCTAAGAATTTTCGATAAATGTAATCTGTAAACAGATCAACAAAAACTCTGTATTTGTTAAAGGACTCAGCGGTATTTAAAATGTTTAACAGCAAAACCGGTGCTCGAATTTATAACCCATCGCCAGTGGCATATTATATCTTTCTGTATCAATGACATGCATGTTAGTTATAATTTGATGTTCATCTCACTGTACACAGATTGTCGTGCACGTTGGTGCAGTCAGTTCTTAGGCAGTGACATTTCTCTGTCACATTTGACATAACTGTCATATAAACGTAAGCGTGGAACTGACAAGCCTTTATATGACAGTTATGCCGAAAGTGACCAATAAATATCATTGGTTAAGAATCGACAGCAGTAAAGTATACGACAACCTGTATATTGTGAGACACACGTGTCATTGACATTATATTTAATATACCACTGACAACGGGTTATCCTGCCGAATAGGGCTATGGCTCCTAAACAATTTAAGCGAAGTTCTTGGGTTTAGATGTCCTGCAAAAAAATCTGCAAATGATATTGGGAAAAGATATTCAGTATTGAATAACATTCCTACTTTCACGGGAGACTAATTCATGGATAAGACAATCACCCCTAAGATGAGAAAACAAATGTGTGTAAGAGTGCACCTAAAGGGTTCACTGTGACCGTTTGATTTGGATGAAAGATAAAGGTTGGTGCGGGTGACCAAAGAATTCCAGTAGTGTTCGTGAGATACCTGTAGGCTATCTCGAAAATAGTATCACAAGAGGTAGAACACATCATTAGACGCCACACGTGATAACTCTGGCAGAGATCTGAGTTGAGCGGGGACAAAGACGGGCTAGAATGGAGAACCAGGTCTGATCTTAAACGCTTAAGTGTGGGGCTGAAAGGTGAGCTCTCGCTTGACACCACTAAAATACACTCCTGGAAATTGAAATAAGAACACCGTGAATTCATTGTCCCAGGAAGGGGAAACTTTATTGACACATTCCTGGGGTCAGATACATCACATGATCACCCTGCTGGATGTAGTCCTGTGGAACGGCTTGCCATGCCATTTCCACCTGGCGCCTCAGTTGGACCAGCGTTCGTGCTGGACGTGCAGACCGCGTGAGACGACGCTTCATCCAGTCCCAAACATGCTCAATGGGGGACAGATCCGGAGATCTTGCTGGCCAGGGTAGTTGACTTACACCTTCTAGAGCACGTTGGGTGGCACGGGATACATGCGGACGTGCACTGTCCTGTTGGAACAGCAAGTTCCCTTGCCGGTCTAGGAATGGTAGAACGATGGGTTCGATGACGGTTTGGATGTACCGTGCACTATTCAGTGTCCCCTCGACGATCACCAGTGGTGTACGGCCAGTGTAGGAGATCGCTCCCCACACCATGATGCCGGGTGTAGGCCCTGTGTGCCTCGGTCGTATGCAGTCCTGATTGTGGCGCTCACCTGCACGGCGCCAAACACGCATACGACCATCATTGGCACCAAGGCAGAAGCGACTCTCATCGCTGAAGACGACACGTCTCCATTCGTCCCTCCATTCACGCCTGTCGCGACACCACTGGAGGCGGGCTGCACGATGTTGGGGCGTGAGCGGAAGACGGCCTAACGGTGTGCGGGACCGTAGCCCAGCTTCATGGAGACGGTTGCGAATGGTCCTCGCCGATACCCCAGGAGCAACAGTGTCCCTAATTTGCTGGGAAGTGGCGGTGCGGTCCCCTACGGCACTGCGTAGGATCCTACGGTCTTGGCGTGCATCCGTGCGTCGCTGCGGTCCGGTCCCAGGTCGACGTGCACGTGCACCTTCCGCCGACCACTGGCGACAACATCGATGTACTGTGGAGACCTCACGCCCCACGTGTTGAGCAATTCGGCGGTACGTCCACCCGGCCTCCCGCATGCCCACTATACGCCCTCGCTCAAAGTCCGTCAACTGCACATACGGTTCACGTCCACGCTGTCGCGGCATGCTACCAGTGTTAAAGACTGCGATGGAGCTCCGTATGCCGCGGCAAACTGGCTGACACTGACGGCGGCGGTGCACAAATGCTGCGCAGCTAGCGCCATTCGACGGCCAACACCGCGGTTCCTGGTGTGTCCGTTGTGCCGTGCGTGTGATCATTGCTTGTACAGCCCTCTCGCAGTGTCCGGAGCAAGTATGGTGGGTCTGACACACCGGTGTCAATGTGTTCTTTATTCCATTTCCAGGAGTGTATATGACGGTGACGGTGACGATGACGGAGTCCGTGGTATGCACGCTACAGGGCGTCTGGCTCGGAGATGTCCTTGGCGTAACCGATTTTTAACAGTTCGTTGTGTCACTGAAGTTCCAACTGCTGCTCAAATTACTGCTGCAAAAGTAGTACGATGCGCCAGGGCCGCAGGCCGAATACGACGCTCTTCTCTCTCTGTAGCACCACTTGGCCGTCGAGAGGCCGGTCTTCTTGCGACCGTACATTCTCGTGTTCACTGCTGCCAGAAATCATGTACAGTGACTACGTTTATGCCAAGTCTTTTTGTAATATCGCAGAAGCAACATCCAGTTTCTCGTAGCCCTATTATATGACCTCGCTGAAATTTAGTAGGGTACTGATAAAGGCGTCTTTGTCGCTGTAAAGGCATTATTGACTAACACCAACTCACCACGTTGAATATCATAGCTAATTAACGCTCTCGACCATTAAAGCGTGTGCTTAAAGGAAACCTGATTTGCGTCCTCATAGTGGTGCTATTAGTGCCACTCTTGTGCGTCTGGCACGGAATGCGAATAAACGTTATCTTCGAAATGTAGAAACACTTGTACCAACTTTCGTTTATTTAGGACAAATCCTTTTTTAGTTAGCGATTTGTTTTCCGTCATGAGATGTTGTATTTTCACGCCGCCACATCTCCTCACATAAAATACTGATTTGAGTAATGAAAGAGGCCAAGAGCCATTTATTTGTCAATGTATAATATTTAACTACGCATTGTAATGATGTATTTTTACGAGTTACGAGGAGAAATGAATCCAGTGCCACTGACGCGCCTAAGAAACTATGGACTAATTCAGCGCGCATGTAAAAACATCGATATTGAAGACAGACTCTGAAGACATTTGAATATTAAAAAAAAAAAAAAAGCGCGCAACTCGCCGTCCACTGCCGGACTATATCACTCTCCTGTATAATACGGACGCAACATTACACAGGCGTCATAACTAGATTTGTAATTTCTTAAACTCTACGGATGTATACAGTCATTTTGTTGCATGTGGGACTAGTATGTGTGGAAAACGCAGAGTGGTGAATGAATGGACATTTCTACGTGATTTCTAAACTTTTCAAACCAATGAAGCTCTGTCATTGTTATTGACGTAAGTGTTAACATGTTATATGTATGTTAAGTCCAAGCCTGTAAATATAGTGTCAGTTACTCTAAATTTGTGTTTGCTTTCGTTGTTGGACAACCTTAATCATTTACTTTCTATGTGCCAAGTTTTTCTCACAGAGTCAACCGTGTCCGACGTGTCATTGTGTGGACAGAACAGTCGAGGCCGACGTTAACATACTACTTATATTTCCCACTTGTAATATTCTTCGAACTTAGTTTCAAACTGGTCTTTGGGTACATCTTCAGTGCGAGTGACGTCCGGGAATTTCTTAGCAAACTTCACTTCTCAAATCGCACATCGCTCGCACAAAGCCTCACTGTTCCACAATGGTACGTGGCACTTCCTAAACGGGAAAGGGAGCCATGCAAATATATTTTGCTTAATAATAACAGTAATAATATTTCCTTGCATCAGTGTCGGTGTGTTTCACTTTTTGCTAACAGCAATATGCGCAAATGAAGAGAATTTTTGCAGTATTAGGTATGAATTGTAACACCTTCGTTTTCATTCTTTAGTATGTGGTGTGCGTGTATAGAATGTATTTCGATTAATTTTCAGGTATTTCCTTTAGTTTTACGTTAAACTATCAAATCTTAATTTCATTTTTTTTAATGTGAGTTTAGAAAATAAATTTTGTTCCTTTCGCAGACTTTTTGTAGCATTTCTTTGGTAATCTTAAGTAAATTAGACGGTTACTGAATGAAATATAAAAGCAAAAATAATAGTTCTTGTTGAGAAACTATCTTGAATTATATGTTTATAATATGTTATTAACTATGTTGAATTATATGTTTATAATATATTATTATTTAGTTTGGATTGAGTCGCACACTGTGGTGGTGTTTCGCGTTTAATAAAGCAGGAAAATTTATTTGCGTAAGTCATAGGTAATTAGATAGTAGGTGAGGATATGAGAGTAGAGGGATAAGTGATTGTTTACAGCACCATTTTGTTATTTTTCTCCTCCTGCATTAGATTCAACACATACGAGACTTGATCCTCTGGCAACATCTGCGTTAAACACACCGGCTTACGGGTCTTTCCGTTAAGTGCAGTAACCAACTTAATTCTCAGCCGGTTGAATAAAAGACGGCGAGGTAATGTTCTGAGTAAATACCGTACCTCCTAGGTTGTTGCGGATGTGGCTGACCTGCATGCAACCTAGAGAAAGTGACATGTTACGGCACCCTCAGTATACGGTGAAACATGTGCTCCTACTTATCGTAGAGCGCGTGCCCAAAAAGATCACGGGGAACTGTAAGCCAAGGGACTCTAGTGACTTCAGTCGTTCATCGCTAATACGAACACAAGTTCTTCTTTCTAATTGGTAATTTTTTCTGAGATTTTTTTGGCTCTGGCTTCTCAAGGTTTTCCATTCTGCAAGCAGTCTACTAATTAGAGAGCGAAGAAGTATCCCGAGATGAAAGGTATCCTCTTGTCACTGGGGCGAAAAATTTCGCCTGAAGACGGAAAAAGAAGCAAAGATGGACAAAGTGAAGGAAACTGAAACAACTGCAATCAACCAAATGCTTTCTCTGGGCATGCGATTCTCTTATTGTCATAGGTCTAATGGTTGCTTCCTTGCAGGAAACTGTGAGCTTTATACCTCTTTCGGATACTGCTTTGGTCTCACTTGTCGGAAGGACGTTAAATAATGATAACCTTTACAATTTAGTCCTTGGACTGATGGAATTTTGAATGTCAGGGGAATGAAAATTCTGGTGAGAGAGTTTATAGGAACCAGACAGCTGTAGTATTAATTAGTGACGTCATAGGACAAAGAGTTTTTGTCTGATGTGGATTCTTCGTCGGTGCAAGAGTAAAGTGTAGACTGAATTACTGCAAGAAACAAAATTAATTTTCGTAGTACTCCAAAACAGGTGTAACTGTTCCGCTATATTTTGACATAACATTTTTTTCTTCAGATTTATCAAATACGTTACAATATTACTGAAGGGCACAAAGATCTACTTCCTCCGCTACAAGTAAAAATATGCAGGCGCAAGAGCCACTAACATCAGGAAAAACATCTGTCATTAGCCCAAAGTCTGACAGGCAAATTGAAACAGAAACCTTTTATGTTACTATATAACCTTTTATACGAGACTATTAAACAGCACTATAATGATGTGCATTGAAGCGTCAAAGTAACTGGTATAGGCATGCGTATTCAAATACAGAGATATGTAAACAGGCGGAATACGGCGCTGCGGTCGGCAACGCCTTAATAAGACAATAAGAGTCTGGCGCAGTTGTTAACTCGGCTACTGCTGCTACAATCGCAGTTTATCAAGATTTAAGTCAGTTTGAATGTCGTGTTGTATTCGATGCACAAGCGATGGGACACAGCAACTCCGAGGTAGAGATGAAGTGGGGATTTTCCGGTACGACCATTTCACGAGTGTATCATGAATATCAGGGATCCGGTAAAACATCCAATCTCTGAGATCGCTGCGACCGTAAAAAGATTCTGCAAGAACGGGACCAACGGCGACTGAAGAGAATCGAGCTGACAGAAGTGCAATCCTTCCGCAAATTGTTGCACATTTCAATGTTAGGCCATAAAGAAGTGTCAGTGTGCGAATCATTCCGAAACATCATCGATATGGGCTTACGGAGCGGAAGGCCAACACGTGTACCCTTAATGACTGCACGACATAAAATTTACGCTTCGAATGGACCCGTCAACACCGACACTGGACTGTTGATGACTGGAAACACATGTTGCCTGGTCGGACGAGTCTCGTTTCAAATTGTATTGAGCGGATGGACATGTACAGCTATGGAGACAACTTCATGAATTCATGGACCCTGCATTTCAGCTGTTCAAGCTTTTGGAGGCTCTGTAATGGCCCAGTGGGAGTGATAAGTGACACCCGACACGTGTAGATACGACTCTGACAGGTCATACGTACATACGCATCCTGTCTGATCACTTGCATCCATTCATGTCCAATGTGCACTGCCGGCCGAGGTGGCCGAGCTGTTCTAGGCGCTATAGTCTCGAACCGCGCGACTGCTACGGTCGCAGGTTCGAATCCTGCCTCGGGCATGGATGTGTGTAATGTCCTTAGGTTAGTTAGGTTTAAGTAGTTCTAAGTTCTAGCCTGTACCCGTGGTCTACGGGTAGCGTCTTTGATTCATAATCTAAAACGTCTTCGGCCCCGGGTTCGATCCCCGCCACTGCCTAAATTTTGATAAATAATCAGCATTGGCGGCCGAAGACCTCCGGCATAAGAAGTCAGCCTCATTCTGCCAAACGGCCTCGTCAAAGAGGGTGGAGGAGCGGATAGAGGTTCAGGGCACTCTCTTGTCCTAGGGGTGGGAAATTGCCCCTAAAGGTGGAAGAATCAGCAATGATCAACAACATAAGGATGCAGAAGGCAATGGAAACCACTGCATTAAAGCCACGTAACGTGTATCCACAGGACATGTGGCCTCTAATTGAAGAAGTGTCTTGATGACTTCTCCATTGGCAAAAGATTCCGGAATAGTCCCCCATTCGGATCTCCGGGAGGGGACTGCCAAGGGGAAGGTTACCATGAGAAAAAGATTGAATAATCAACGAAAGGATAACGTTCTACGAGTCGGGGCGTGGAATATCAGAAGCTTGAACGTGGTAGGGAAACTAGAAAATCTGATAATGGAAATGCAAAGGCTCAAAATAGATATAGTAGGGGTCAGTGAAGTGAAGTGGAAAGAAGACAAGGATTTCTGGTCAGATGAGTATCGGGTAATATCAACAGCAGCAAAAAATTGTGTAACAGGTGTAGGATTCGTTATGAATAGGAAGGTAGGGCAGAGGGTGTGTTACTGTGAACAGTTCAGTGACCGGGTTGTTCTAATCAGAATCGACAGCAGACCAACACCGACAACGATATTTCAGGTACACATGCCGACGTCGTAAGCTGAAGATGAATAGATAGAGAAAGTGTATGAGGATATTGAAAGGGTAATGCAGTATGTACAGGGGGACGAAAATCTAATCGTCATGGGCGACTGGAATGCAGTTGTAGGGGAAGGAGTAGAAGAAAAGGTTACAGGAGAATATGGGCTTGGGACAAGGAATGAAAGAGGAGAAAGACTAATTGAGTTCTGTAACAAGATTCAGCTAGTAATAGCGAATAACCTGTTCAAGAATCACAAGAGGAGGAGGTATACCTGGAAAAGGCCGGGAGATACGGGAAGATTTCAATTAGATTACATCATGGTCAGACAGAGATTTCGAAATCAGATACTGGACTGTAAGGCGTACCCAGGAGCAGATATAGACTCAGATCACAATATAGTAGTGATGAAGAGTAGGCTGAAGTTCAAGACATTAGTCAAGAAGAATCAATACGCAAAGAAGTGGGATACGGAAGTAATAAGGAATGACGAGATACGTGTGAAGTTCTCTAACGCTATAGATACAGCAATATGGAATATCGCAGTAGGCAGTACAGTTGAAGAGGAATGGACATCTCTAAAAAGGGCCATCACAGAAGTTGGGAAGGAAAACATAGGTACAAAGAAGGTAGCTGCGAAGAAACCATGGGTAACAGAAGAAATACTTCAGTTGATTGATGAAAGGAGGAAGTACAAACATGTTCCGGGAAAATCAGGAATACAGAAATACAAGTCGCTGAGGAATGAAATAAACAGGAAGTGCAGGGAAGATAAGACTAAATGGCTGCAGGAAAAATCTGAAGACATCGAAAAAGATATGATTGTCGGAAGGACAGACTCAGCATACAGGAAAGTCAAAACAACCTTTGGTGACATTAAAAGCAACGGTGGTAACATTAAGAGTGCAACGGGAATTCCACTGTTAAATGCAGAGGAGAGAGCAGATAGGTGGAAAGAATACATTGAAAGCCTCTATGAGGGTGAAGATTTGTCTGATGTGATAGAAGAAGAAACAGGAGTCGATTTAGAAGAGGTAGGGGATCCAGTATTAGAATCGGAATTTAAAAGAATTTTGGAGGACTTACGGTCAAGTAAGGCTGAAGGGATAGATAACATTCCATCAGAATTTCTCAAATCATTGGGGGAAATGGCAACAAAACGACTATTCACGTTGGTGTGTAAAATATATGAGTCTGGCGACATACCATCTGACTTTCGGAAAAGCATCATCCACACAATTCCGAAGACGGCAAGAGCTGACAAGTGCGAGAATTATCGCACAATCAGCTTAACAGCTCATGCATAGAAGCTGCTTACAAGAATAATATACAGAACAATGGAAAAGAAAATTGAGAATGCGCTAGGTGACGATCAGTTTGGCTTTAGGAAAAGCAAAGGGACGAGAGAGGCAATTCTGACGTTACGGCTAATAATGGAAGCAAGGTTAAAGAAAAATCAAGACACTTTCATAGGATTTGTCGACCTGGAAAAGGCGTTCGACAATATAAAATGGTGCAAGCTGTTCGAGATTCTGAAAAAAGTAGGGGTAAGCTATAGGGAGAGACGGGTCATATACAATATGTAAGAGGGAATAATAAGAGTGGACGATCAAGAACGAAGTGCTCGTATTAAGAAGGGTGTAAGACAAGGTTGTAGCCTTTCGCCCCTACTCTTCAATCTGTACATCGAGGAAGCAATGATGGAAATAAAAGAAAGGTTCAGGAGTGGAATTAAAATACAAGGTGAAAATATATCAATGATGCGATTCGCTGATGACATTGCTATCCTGAGTGAAAGTGAAGAAGAATTAAATGATCTGCTGAACGGAATGAACAGTCTAATGAGTACACAGTATGGTTTGAGAGTAAATCGGAGAAAGACGAAGGTAATGAGAAGTAGTAGAAATGAGAACGAAATCAATGAAGTTAAGGAATTCTGCTACCTAGGCAGTAAAATAACCAATGACGGACGGAGCAAGGAGGACATCAAAAGCAGACTCGCTATGGAAAAAAAGGCATTTCTGGCCAAGAGATGTCTACTAATATCAAATACCGGCCTTAATTTGAGGAAGAAATTTTTGAGGATGTACGTCTGGAGTACAGCATTGTATGGTAGTGAAACATGGACTGTGGGAAAACCGGAAGAGAAGAGAATCGAAGGATTTGAGATGTGGTGCTATAGACGAATGTCGAAAATTAGGTGGACTGATAAGGTAAGGAATGAGGAGGTTCTACGCAGAATCGGAGAGGAAAGGAATGTGTGGAAAACACTGATAAGGAGAAGGGACAGGATGATAGGAAATCTGCTAAGACATGAGGGAATGACTTCCATGGTACTAGAGGGAGCTGTAGAGGTCAAAAACTGTAGAGGAAGACAGAGATTGGAATACGTCAAGCAAATAATTGAGGACGCAGGTTGCATGTGCTACTCTGAGATGAAGAGGTTAGCACAGGAAAGGAATTCGTGGCGGGCCGCATCAAACCAGTCAGTAGACTGATGACCAAAAAAAAAAAAAAGTTCTAGGGGACTGATGTCCTTAGAAGTTAAGTCCCGTAGTGCTCAGAGCCATTTGAACCATTTGAACCAATGTGCATTCCGACGGACTTCGGAAATTCCAGCAGGACAATGCGACACCCCACAGGTCCAGAATTGCTACAGAGTGGCTCCACGAGCACTCGTATGATTTTCCACTTCCACTGGCCTCCATACCCCCCAGACATGAACATTATTGAGCATATCTGGAATGCCTTGCAACGTGCTGTTCAGAATAGATCTGCACCCCCTCGTACTCTTACGGATTTATGTACAGACTTGCAGGATTCTTGGTGTGAATTCCCTTCAGCACTACTTCAGATATTAATCGCGTCCACGGCTCAAATGGCTCTGAGCACTATGGGACTTATCTTCTGAGGTCATCAGTCCCCTAGAACTCAGAACTACTTAAGGGGCTCCGGAAAGGCTCAAAATCATGAAAAGTTAAATTTTTACTTTTTTGCGTTTTCTGAATCTGCAGACTATTACCTTTTAATAGATATATAATTTATTCAATTCCGAAGACTACAACTATTTTTAAATTTTTTTTGAAATGTGTTCTACATGGGCGTGACCCACTGTGGCGCTGTTAAACTGCTGTCAAATGGTGTTATTATTAACGTCCGTGTTCATCAGGTACATTTTAGTGATGTGAGATAAAGTATGTGTTGTGGCTAACCTGTGATGGTTCAATATATATCGCTGGTGTGACTGTCGATTGTTTCATGTTTATTTACTGTGTCGTTATCTCGAAAATATTCGTAATTAATTCTGTTTCTTGAGTCTCTGTTTTGTTGAAGTATAATAATGAGTAAAAGTAAAGATATTAGAAATCCTCTGAAGGCTTTTAAGAAAAGGAGAAATGTTGGAAAGCCAAAGGTATGTGTTATTACTGTAAACAATAAAGACGATAACCAAGTGAGTGAACCTAACCTCTCAAGTACACCTGCCCATAGCAGTCAAAGTGGGAAAGAAAATACTTCACAGAAGAAGCTTGGTTCAATGAGGTGATAAAACCTATTTTCAGAGACTTAGCAGCACCTGAACTGTTGAAAAAGTGTATTCACGGAAAAACTCAAAACCCCAATGAAAGTGTAAATAGTGTTATATGATCGAGAATCCCCAAGACTGTATTTGTTGGAATAGAAACACTTCACTTTGGTGTGTATGATGCTGTTGCGACTTTCAATGATGGCAACACTGTAAGGTGCAAGGTATTTAGAAATATGGGAATGAAGATAGGTTCTAACATGGTACGAGCGATGCTTGCTTTAGACAAGGAACGCCTTCGGGCTGCAGACAGGGCTATAAAGAGTCTAGAAATACAAGCAAGAGTAAACAGGAGGAGGAACAAAAGGACGCCGGAGGAGGAGTTTGCAGAGGATGAAGATAATCCATCCTATGGACCTGTAATGCACTAAAAAGTTAATCCAATCTTTGTCGCTCGATTCCCAAGACTTTTATTTTCTCATACTAATTACATGTTTTCTAAGGATCTTCCAAACATATTTGTTTCAAACTTTCAGTAAATGTTACACAGTACCTTCTGCATAATTTAACACAGCCTTTTTCCAAAAAACTGTATATTTTGTAATATATAAATAAAAAATTGCCAAAAATGTTGTGAATTTTCATTACAATTGAAAAAAAAATCATCTTTAATAACTGAACTAAAATTTTGTAAAATCCCTGTGTTAAGTTGTAGCTCATATTCCAATAAATAATCTGTAAAAAGTTCAACTTCCTACCTCAAATACTTTGTGCGGAAAGATGTAATTTATAAGCGTTATTTTAACATTGCAAGTATAGGGCGTTCCGGAGCCCCTTAAACCCAACGAACCTAAAGACATTACACACATCCATGCCCGAGGCAAGATTCGAACCTGCGACCATAGTGATATTAGGCAGGTGTACCAGTTTCTTTGGCTCCTCAGTGTATTTTAGAAACAGAAAGTAAACACTACATTTTTCTACTACTCTGAACCACGCAAAGAGAAACAGTACTACAAAATTGTTGAGGCTTTCGTGGCCACTTGTTGACAAACTGCCTATTGGCTTCTGTCTCGGGTTCTTCGGCCGACGTTCATCTAATGATTTTTCTGACGTTTCGCCAGCACGAGTGGCTGGCATTGTCACAGCTTCACCCTCCACCGGCAATGGAGGGTGAAGCTGTGACAATGCCAGCCACTCGTGCTGGCGAAACGTCAGAAAAATCATTAGATGAACGTCGGCCGAAGAACCCGAGACAGAAGCCAATAGGCAGTTTGTCAGAAACAGTACTGACGTAAATGAGTAGACGACTGAAAGATGACAGCGTTTCTTGTTGGGGGCAGCAAGTGGTAGAAGAGAAGCGAGAATGTGAAACAAAATCAGACGGAACGTTAGCAAAGGCAGAGGATTGCCGCTGTATGTGGGCGAAACACGGGACGAGCGTTGCTCCAGAAGTGCTTCTTCGGGGCGCTTCGGCTGAAGAGCATGCGGCACCCAGCTCCGCCTGAAGCTGTCGTCGTAGGCGATGCTTCTGCTGCCGTTTTGGAGGCTAATTTGGGGCTAATTCAGCTCGTAACGCCTACGCTGCGTGGATTAGATGGTTACTAGTTTCGAAAGTAAAGATGGGTGCCATTTTCTGCACAAAATAAAATAAGGGAATATCGCCATCTTGCGAAACGACCCCCGTTCCTTCAAAGACCTAATGGAAGAAAATTTTTAACTGATATTAAAGCAACAATGATGAATCAGCATTACCTTTGCATATGTACTGGTAATACATCATTAACATACCTGAACTAGCGATTTTGTGTCTCCCTAAGTTATTGTATTTTCCCAGCTATACTCATTATAGACTGTTTTGCAGACAATTTTGTGGGAAACGACACCAGGGTAGGCAGGAATTACCTGTGATCATCATCTCGCCGAAATCAGTGTTTTGAAGACACCACTGTTAACTATCCAAGTTCCTACCTAGAACTGTGACCAGTTTAATTGCAAACAAAATGCTTAACTGCCTCAAGTACTTTTCTTGACTAATTTTGGCACTGTTGTGGCTTGGTGCTGAAACCATAATTACTAATTTCTTTCAATAATATTTCAGCAGAAAAATTAATGAGAAAAGTCTATTTTTTATCTCATTCGCAAAAAAAGTGGACCTGGCTCGTTCAATGAAATCGAAAGTCACGTTTCAGTATTTCTGGCCAGAGCTCATGTTGAGGTGGAGTAGCAGCATAATGCGGCACGTTTTACTTTGCGATGAGTCTGCTACTGTGAAATGTGAGGAAGAATAGGAAAGGCAGTAGAGAGTGAATGTGTGTGAGGTCGCGGCCCAGCCTGTTGCAGAGAGTTTTTGTATGGCTTTTACAGCCACAGCGTGCTGAACTGAAACGAAGTCAGATAGCTAAAATATGTGATGTGACTTGAAGAAAAAGGCAGTTTTTGCAACTACTAGCATTTGGCACATATAAGTCACGATTCAAATAATCAAAGCGTTAGTAAAGAGTACACACTTACTGACCACTCCATTGATGTTCATTTGCCCAAATAGGATGTGACGTGCATAGGAAACATTTACAACAGTATATACAACGAGACTGAAATATGATATTAGTACATCAGAATGCGAGATTAGAAAAGGAAAAGCAAGGCTAAGATACTGAAGATTATGTTTGGAACAAAGTAAAGGTAAGGTAAGGAACCAGTGCCATGAAATTTGTAACTTCGCCCTTTACAAAGGAAGTTCTCAAATTCACTCTGATACTGACTTAATGTGCAGGTAATTTTGTTGTACCTCGTCACATTACTGACAGGTATTTTGATTTTCTTGTTGATCAACTAGTGGGCTATTATAAGATATGCATCGGAAAACATATTTGCTGCGTCAATTTCTTTCCTAACAGTCGCCATAACGTATGGCCAGACGGGCCCGTGGGAATGCAGAAGGCCTTAATCAGAAGGTCATTGTAACACAGAGTAGTTTACACAGTGCCAGGTGCAATCAATTGTGGCTACAATGCAGATAGTTTGTAGTCCTCATAAGTAGCTTTCACTTTCTGCCACTCTGCAAGGGAGTGACCTACTGCCTTGCAGAGTGGAAAAAAGTGAAAGCTGTTAATGAGCACTATAAACTATCTGCAATGTACCCGCAGTCGATCGCACCTGACACGGTGTTATGCAAAGAAGCAAAAGTTGGTCAGTGTGTTGTAGTTCAAGTTACGACGCAGAAGGAAGTGTCAAAACAGTCACAAGATCACATGTTATGTGGCCATGCGGGTCTTAGAAAGACAGAACGGCGCATGTTCGAGAATTACTGACAACGCGCTTCTAGATAGGTTGTGGAACAGTGTTCAAAATGGTTCAAATGGCTCTAAGCACTGCGGGACTTAACATCTGAGGTCATCAGTCCCCTAGACTTAAGACTATTTAAACCTAACTAACCTATGGACATCACACACATCCATGCCCGAGGCAGGATTCGAGCCTGCGACCGTAACAGCAGCGCAGTTCCGGAGTGAAGCGCCTAGAACCGCTCGGCCACAGCGGCCGGCTGTTGAACAGTGTTTGGGAAGCTGTGTACCATGTGCAGTGTATTCCACTGCAGAAGTTACCGGAAACCAGTAAACCCCTTGGAAAAATTTGGAAACATATCCTGGGTCATTTTTCAAAAAAGTTGAAGAGGAACCACCATATTTTCACCAAAATAGAACACTCAAGAAATTTATTCACAGTTGCAAATACGGATAAATCTTCAGCTGCTTAATAGAATGACGAAAATTAAAATCTATGCCAGGCCGGGACTCGAGTCCGGATTTCCCGCTTATCACGAGCAGTCGCCTTATCATTTGTATATCCAAGCACGACTCGCGGCCACACCCAAACTTCCATATATCACCAACCATGTGCCTACAACCCGTCCTCGTACATCCACTGTGTATATTCCTCTATAGGGGAGACATTTTACTCGAAAGTCACTTTCCTGGTACGTCTAGATGCGACTCTCACAAGTGACACCTACATAAGCATTCTGTCTGATCACTTTCATCCACTCATATCCATTGTGCATTCCGATGGACTTGGGAAATTCCAGCAGGACAATGCGACACCCGATAGGTCCAGAATCGCTACAAAGTGGCTCCACGAACACTATTCTCAGTTTAACCACTTCCGCTGGCCACAAAACTTCCCAGGCATGAACTTTATTGAGCATATCTGGGATGCCTTGGAACGAGCTGTTCAGAAGAGATCTCCACCCCCTCGTACTCTTACGAATTTTTGGACAGCCCTGCAGGATTCTTGGTGTCAGTTCCCTCCAGCACTACTTCAGACATTAGTCGAATATGTGTCACGTCGTGTTGCGGCACTTCGGCGTGATCGCGGGGGCCCTACGCTGTAGTAGGCAGGTGTACCAGTTTCTTTGGCTCTTCAGCGTATACAAATATAGTGATAATTCTAACAGAAAAGAAGCCATGACACTGAATGGCTTATGGACAGTAGCTCTGCAGAAGATAATCGGTAGATAAATTTTTCTAGTCCGTACACTTCGAAGGGTAAAGCGAAGCAATTCGTCATCTAGTGTCAAGGTCCATTTATCAACAGAAATGACCTCACTAGTGAAAGTTAAGCTTCAGGTGCCAATGTGTACTATGATCTCACATCTTGCATGTTTGTTTCCATCCTTTTTGGGATGCATTAGATACGTTACCGCCCGTACCAGCGCCAACCTCGAAAACGGGAGGAGGGGATAGTAACAAGAAAGTGAACAACCGACATTTGTGCGAGCTACTTGCGTATCGCTGTTTCCGTTAAGATCATGGAAGTGAAAGTGGATTATGACTTGTCAGTTATTAGGTGTATTTATGGTAATCTCATGTTATGTACCACAGTAATGAGTTGTATGGTATGTATAGTGGCTGTTGTACAAACGATGAAGGGTTTTTAAGATATTTCAATGTATTTTTATGAGGGCTTTGTTTCTATGTGCTAACGGCCATGCCACAGTGATAATACCAGTTCCCGTCTGATCACCGAAGTTAAGCGCTGTCGGGCTGGGCTAGCAGTTTGATGGTTTAGGTCTGTTGGCAAGCGGGGTGCACTCAACCCTTGTGAGGCAAACTGAGAAGCTACTTGACTGAGAAGTGGCGGCTCCGGTCTCGGAAACCGACAACCGCCGGGAGAGCGGTGTGCTGACCATTTGCTTCTCCGTATCCATATCTAGTAGTAGTTATCGCAAATTGCTACGAACAAGGGCGATCAGAGCATGCAGAGCTTTTGGAGTTGCAGGACAGCGGAAGATTAATAAGCGATTGACCGTGTCACAGTTAGGGACCGATCTTTTTGTTTCCAGGAACTATAACTGGGGGCTACAGCTGTGAACCTAAAATATCCACTACTGTAATTTCCTGATAAACCTTTGGGAACAGCCAAGAAGCTGAGCTTCATGAATGATGCCTTGGAAGCGCTGGTCGAGCTCATAGAAAGGAAGAAAGAGCACATTAGTGAAGAGAAATATTTAAACACATTCAACAGTATGTTAGTACAAATCACCACAAAATCATGATAATGGGAATCTCATCTTCAGGTAACATCTTGATTCTGGTTCTCACTTGTACACCCTACGTCTGTCTATGGTGGAGAACTGACCACTCTCCTGAACTTCCTGTCCACCATACAACAAGACAACGAGTCATACCTAGAGTGGTTTTAGTATACCACCCTCGAATTTTGTGAAGTAGTCGGAACGTAGATGGACATCATAACGTGTAGGCTTTCACTGCTGACGTTTTCGTTAATTAAAGCTTCCGGTCTAAGAGGCCGTGGTAGAAAAGTAAAAATTCCTCCTTCTGACCTTTAGTTGCCAAATGTGGGTAACATCTTTCGAGGTGAGCCAACGACTGGCTGCTAGGCCGTGGTGGTCCCGTTTATATAGAGTGCATAGACTGTGCCACCATTCGTCACGTGCTGTCGACTGTGAAACTATCTCTGACTAACCTCATCACTGTCGATCACAGGTAATCGATAATGAAGTCGTGGGTACAAGGTCGATTGCAATATTATACCAAATCTTAAGCCTTCTTCGTTTCTGTTAAATTTACTGTAGTGTTTCTAAGTCTTTATGGCTTCTCTGTACGTACGTGCAGAGTAATGCGATGTCTTAGCTTTTATTTCACGACCACCGTATTCAGAAACGCGTTATACAGCCCAGAGGTTGCAAAAGGGTGTCGTGCGTCTTTCGCCGATCTTAAACATTCATTCTTCGCTTGGTTGGTCCAAAGATTGTATCAATTCGGAACTTGACCAAAAGATTCCCAATACGGTCCGTGATATTGTGGATAAACCGAAGAAAATCTTCCCGAGCCGACGATTGCATATTTTCGGACACTTCTCTTCTGGGATGGAGTACTCGATCTCTCTCATTATCAGCGTATTCATTTCTCTTAAAAGCTGTTCCCAAATAATTTTGTTCTTCTTGCAAGTAAACTAACTCACAGATTTTACTACATCTGTCCACCAATGTTTTAGTGAAATCTCTCTTCTACCTGGGATTATGGATCACGTCCTTATAGAGCTAATGATAGGTATGTGTATCTTTCCTGTATGCCTTCTGACCTAAAGTACCATCTGTCCGTTGAATTACTGAAACATCCAAAAAATTAAGCTGTTCATTACTCTGTGTCTCCATAGTAAATTGTATCTTTGGATTAATAATATTTAAATGAACGAAGAAACAATTCTATTCCTCTTCATCGTGATTTCATATCACGAAAGTGTCATCCACATACCGATACCACTTGCAACGTCTTTTATTGGCTGACTGCAGCGCTTGCTGTTCAAAAAAGAGGAAAAGTGTCCGAAAACATGCAACAACAACAATCATCGGCTAGGAAAGATTTTCTTCCGTTTATCCACAATATCACGGAACGTACTGGGAACGTTCTGGTCAAGTTTCGAGTTGATACAATCTTATGACCAACCAAGAAGAACAGTGAATGTTTAAGATAGGAGAAAGACTCAGGAGACCCTTTTGCAACCCCTGGGGTGTGTAAAATACCGTGTATTTGTGGGAAGGTTTATACTGGAACAACGAAAAGAAGTGTTAATAAACGAGTAATCGCACCTAAAAGGAACTGTCGCCTGGGACACGCCGACAAATCGGCTGTAGATGAACATGTTTTTGAAGTCGGTGGTCGTGAAATAAAATTTAGCGAGTCGAGCGTGCTAACAAAGACATCGCATTATTGTGCACGTTTGTACAGAGAGGCCACAGTGATTTATAAGCACCACAATAAGTTTAACAGAAAAGAAGAAGACTTAAGATTAGATATGATATGGCGGTCGACTTTGTACCAACGATGTGACAATCGATTACCTGTGATCGAGAGTAACGATGTTAGTCAGAGATAGTTTCCGTGTCGACAGCACGTGACGAGTGGTGGTGCCCCCTAGGCTCTCTATACGAGTATAAACAGGACCTCCACGACCTAGCAGCCTTGGAAGATGTTGCCCACAGTTGGCAACGAAACGTCAGGTGGACTACGCTCAAGCACGTACAGTGCAAGCTTTTGCTGATTTATTTGACTGATGGGGCTGCTAAGTGCTCTACCACCTACTACACTCCCCTGACTTAAGCCCTCGTGAGTTCAACTCGATTTCTAAACCGAAGGAAACACTTCACGGCATTCGCTTCAGAACTGCTACAAATTCGTCGGTCAATAGACTGCGCCACTCGATCTGTCAACACAACTGGCACGGCTTCCACATCGCTGACAACGGGTTATACAGAATGCTGGTGACTACTTTGAAGGTCAGTAAGACTTTGAAATACGTATCTATTTTGTACGAGCTGTAAATGAAGAGTTTCCACTATTAACGTTCCTACTCTCGTACATCCAGAAAGCATGTCAGGTCGGAAATGGTGGTGGAAAAAAGGGACAGAAGGCAGACAGGAGTGGACAACGGCAGAAGGTGGTCGCAGCCTGAACAGATACGGTATATTGCTTTTTTTAATGTATTTCGTGGTTTTATAAACAAGATTAGAATGTACTCTAGGTTTTCATATCGTATATTGAAACGTCCATTGAAAATAAACTCGCCTTGTGTCTGTTTTGTCGTTTGGTAATATGTTGGTAAAGAGCTGTGGCAGATTTCTTATTGCGTGATCTTGAGTCCGCCGAAAGTTACCGTGTTTATTTGCAGGCTTCGTCGGCCAGTCTCCCGAGCGCCTCTCCATCTCCGCTAGAGAGAGTGATATTTACGTTCGAGTCTCACCTAATTATTTATCAGAGATGAAGACTCGTTCATTTCTTCCTTGAACACAACTTTTACTCTAAGTATAGACGTGTAATGCAAAAAAATCACAATTAGAAGTTTTCTTCGTCTTTATCAGAGCAAAAAAATTGTAGTCTTTAACATTTCATTCTACAAAAGAGGTAATAAAAATCAAAGGTAATGCACTGATACTGTTCTCTTTTCTTATGCAAGGAGTAAGGTCTTTGGTTCCTAAACTCAGCACAGCATCTGATGCAGTTATTTCCGTAATAAAATAGGATATTACGACAGATATGTAGCAGAGGAGGCAGATCAACAATGATTAATATCTAATGGAATAAGTGTGATACTAGCGTTGTGAACAAGTTTATTTTTGAATAAGTGAAACAAAACGAGTTGCAAACAGGTGATAACGTATGTGAGGAATAGTTGGTGTCATAACTAAAGTGAAATCAGGAAGAGAATAATAAACTAAGTTATTTTAAATATTTCTTACAATTTTCCACCGAATCCTTTCTTACATAATTTTAGTACAGCTAGGAACGATGCAACTCATCACACTGCCGTGCCATAAAAAATGTAACCAAACAACTACTCATTATTTGACAACATATTTCTCCCCGCTTCGCAGCCCACGACTGAGTGCACCTCACACCTGACCTATTACTAGAGCATGTCCAAAGAGTCCTCTCTTTGCTGTCGGCAGACGTAGCGATGCGCTCGCAAAGCGACTCTACCGCAGCTACCTTGCCACCTACTGGCGTTCGTGCTGTGTCAACACGCCGACCCGTGTTATACTGAGATGGGATTTTCCAATCGAGGGTCAACACGCAGCATCGTGACGCCACTAACTGCTACTGTACATGTTCTTGTTAAGTAAAGTATGATTTCAAAGACGCCCGAGAGCTGTTGCTTCAAGCCCATTGCCCTGCTCACCCTACTGAGCCGTCATCCTGTGTTAGTGGTTATTGGACAGTCCTGACGCTGCCTACCACTGACAACTGCTACCAGAAGTTACTTGGCGGTTTCACCCAACCACATGTCTTTGCATAAGAGGCGCAATTCCCATAACTTTCGCAATGGTGGTTTGTAAGTGCGGAGATGGTGCCCTTATAGTCCCAGATGTGATCTGTCTGCTTGAAATTAGGTGAATCTGGTGGCCAAGGTATCAACATGAGTTAACCATCATGCTCTTCAAACCACTGTACCACGATTATGGCGTTTGGAAATAGATAGTTATCCTGCTGGAAAGTGCCAGTGCAGTCGGGGAAGACAACAAGCGTGAAAAGATGCAGATCATGCATAATAATATTCACGTATTCCATATTTGACACGGAACTTTTTTTTATTGTCATGTCTCAAGGAAACGCAGGTGAATGACCCCCAAAGCACAGTACTGCCGCTGCTAACCTGTGTCAGTGCCACAACAGTTGTTTAGAGCAGCTATTCACTGCGTGACGACGTATCTGGACATGATCATTGACGTTTTCCAACAAGTGAATCGTGTGACGAGGAGACACGTTTTCACCGTGCCGTGGTCCAAATCTTTATGACGTTGCGCCACCGTGGGAACAAGTATTGCGGAGCCCCATAATCGACGACGTACGCTTAAGGGTGTGCTTTGATACACTTGTGTGTGCATCAGCATTTGTCGCCAGAGCTGCTACAGATCGCCGCCATCTCCCCTGATTTATTAAGAGACGAGCCTCTGACTTCCATGCTCTGTAAAGAGACGTGGATGTCAAAACCCTTGTCGCCTAATCGTGGTTTCCTCGTTATTCAACTGCTTCCAGTAGATGCTGACGAGAATAACACGAGAACAGCCGACAAATTTCGCATTACCCGCGATGTTCGTTCCCAAGCACCAGGCATTGGAGTATCCCATTTTTCATTCCCGAATTTCAGCGAATTTCTCCGTTTATGGCTCGTGCCATTTCTGCTCCGATTATACAGGGTGTTACAAAACTTTCAGGAAACATTCCTCACACTCAAATAAAGAAAATATGTTATGTGGACATGTGTCCGGAAACGCTTACTTTCCATGTTAGAGCTCATTTCATTACTTCTCTTCAAATCACATTAATCATGGAATGGAAACACACAGTAACGGAACGTACCAGTGTGACTTCAAACACTTTGTTACAGATAATGTTCAAAATGTCCTCCGTTAGCGAGGATACATGCATCCACCCTCCGTCGCATGGAATCCCTGATGCGCTGATGCAGCCCTGGAGAATGGCGTATTGTATCACAGCCGTCCACAATACGAGCACGAAGAGTCTCTACATTTGGTACCGGGGTTGCGTAGACAAGAGCTTTCAAATTTCCCCATAAATGAAAGTCAAGAGGATTGAGGTCAGCCGGCCTGTGTGGCCACGCGGTTAAAGGCGCTACAGTCTGGAACCGCGCGACCGCTACGGTCGCAGGTTCGAATCCTGCCTCGGGCATGGATGTGTGTGATGTCCTTAGGTTAGTTAGGTTTAACTAGTTCTAAGTTCTAGGGGACTAATGACCTCAGCAGTTGAGTCCCATAGTGCTCAGAGCCATTTGAACCATTTGATTGAGGTCAGGAGAGCGTGGAGGCCATGGAATTGGTCCGCCTCTACCAATCCATTGGTCACTGAATCTGTTGTTGAGAAGCGTACGAACATTCGACTGAAATGTGCAGGAGCTCCATCGTGCAAGAACCACATGTTGTGTCGTACTTGTAAAGGCACATGTTCTAGCAGCACAGGTAGAGTACCCCGTATGAAATCATGATAACGTGCTCCATTGAGCGTAGGTGGAAGAACATGGGGCCCAATCAAGACATCACCAACAATGCCTGCCCAAACATTCACAGAAAATCTGTGTTGATGACGTCATTGCACAATTGCGTGCGGATTCTCGTCAGCCCACACATGTTGATTGTGAAAATTTACAATCTGATCACGTTGGAATGAAGCCTCATCCGTAAAGAGAACATTTGCACTGAAATGAGGATTGACACATTGTTGGATGAACCATTCGCAGAAGTGTACCCATGGAGGCCAATCAGCTGCTGATAGTGCCTGCACACGCTGTACATGGTACGGAAACAACTGGTTCTCCCGTAGCACTCTCCATACAGTGACGTGGTCAACGTTACCTTGTACAGAAGCAACTTCTCTGACGCTGACATTAGGGTTATCGTCAAATGCACGAAGAATTGCCTCGTCCATTGCAGGTGTCCTCGTCGTTCTAGGTCTTCCCCAGTCGCGAGTCGTAGGCTGGAATGTTCCGTGCTCCCTAAGACGCCGATCAATTGGTTCGAACGTCTTCCTGTCGGGAAACCTTCGTTGTGGAAATCTGTCTCGATACAAACGTACCGCGCCACGGCTATTGCCCCGTGCTAATCCATACATCAAATGGGCATCTGCCAACTCCGCATTTCTAAACATTGCACTGACTGGAAAACCACGTTTCGTGATGAACACTAACCTGTTGATGCTACGTAGTGATGATCTTGATGCTAGTACTGTAAAGCAATGAGTCGCATGTCAACACAAGCACCGAAGTCAACATTACCTTCCTTCAATTGGGCCAACTGGCGGTAAATCGAGGAAATACAGTACATACTGACGAAACTGAAATGAGCTCTAACATGGAAATTAAGCGTTTCCGGACACATGTCCACGTAACATCTTTTCTTTATTTGTGTCTGAGGACTGTTTCCTGAACGTTTGGCCGTACCTTTTTGTAACACCCTGTATATCTTCCTAACCGCTTTAGGTGGCAGCAACGGCACCATCCGAATCTTAGTCCCCCGGTGAGCAGTGATCATAATGATTTGGTTCATTGCTTTCTTTGCTTTGCTGCTTAATGTTCAATCCTAAATATGCGAAGATAATCGGTGGTTATTAACAATTCCAGTGACTAAGGACCTACCGTGTAGATAAACGATTGGGTGTCTTATCATCTATTTATTGGAAATGCATTTTTCGGTGTTGGAGGTTGGCAGCAGTATTTAAACGCCTCTACTCGGAGCTGTTTCCTTATAAGGTGGAATCTATCGTGCAAGCATCTTAGATTTCATCCCATACTCCTTTGCTTGATTATAATCAACTAACGTTTAGAAAGATTACCGTAAAGTCTTTTCAGAGTGGGTACAGCTAGATGGTTCGAAATAATTTAATTAATTCTCGTGCTAACAGTAGATAAATAAACTAACGTTTAGGAAGATTACCGTAAAGTCTTTTCTAAGTGGTTACAGCTAGATAGTTCGGAATAATTTAATAAATTCTCGTGCTAACAGTAGATAAATGAGTATTAATAGCGTATTGAGTTTGTGAATGTGGGCTCATGTATGTAAATACTCGGCTTTTGTTGCAACGATGACAGTAAAATGAAATCAAATACATGTTATAGAATTTGTGATGGAGTAGTCAACCAGACAATGCAGCTGTGTGTTATCTAATGCTCCCCCACACTCGGCTCGGCGAGAAGTAATACCGAAGAAACATTAAAGAGAAGACGGATTATCCGAGATTGCCCAATAGTCTGACTTTCCCTAAATCCGAATTTAATTATACTGAATTTATCCTATGGGAGCACTTAAAGTATCTAATTAACGGCCTTCAAACAGTGCCGGCTGAGCATGACGACCCCTAAAAACTTTTGGGAATCGTGAATCAACGTGTACAGGTCTTTAAACTTAGTCACTTGAATACACATCTACATGTGCTTATTTCCGTATATGTAGAGAGATTATCTGATTGCTAAGCTTTGTCTTGCTGTATAAATTCGGAAAGACGGAGAGATAAACACAGAGAGACAAAGACAGGAAAAGAAAACAAGGGCTAATGCAGATTGTGTATTTAGTGGAAATGGAGGTGGGGGACTGTCCATGCTGACCGTATCTCTGGCAACGCGATCTGTGTATGTTGCTACTGATATTAGTTTTACTAATCAACATAGGTTTTTTATGAAGCGTCACTGTTCGACGATGCTTTATCAGCTCATCGATTCTGGATTCCTGCAGTCCCTGTATGTTCCCCTTTTTGCAGTTTGCAGCTATTCACTTCAACTATCGACAAATATTTAAGCAGATCTTTTCTTTCGTTTAGAGTCATCAATCGTCTGACTGGTTTGATGCGGCCTGCCACGAATTCCTCTCCTGTGCTAACTTCTTCGTTTCAGAGTAATACTTGCAACCTACGTCCTCTATTATTTGCTGGGTATGTTCCAATATCTGGCTTTTTGGCCTCTACAGCTCCCTCTAGTGCCATGCAAGTCATTCCCTTACGTCTTAACAGATGTCCGATCATCCTGTCCCTTCTCCTCGTCAGTGTTTTCCACATAATCCGTCCTCTCTGATTCTGTGCATAACCTCTTCATCCCTTACCTTATTAGTACACCTAATTTCCATCATTTCCCTGTAGCATCACATCTCAAATGCTTCGATTCTCTTCTGTTCCGGTTTTCTCACAGTCCTTGTTTCACTAGCATACAATGCTGTGCTCCAAACGTACATTCATAGAAATTTCTTCCTCACAACAAGGCCTATGTCTGATACTAGTAGACGTCTCTAGGCCAGGAGTGCCCTTTTTGCCAGTGCTACTTTGCTTTTTATGTCCTCCTTGCTCCGTCCATCATTGGTTATTTTGCTGCTAAGGTAGCAGAATTGCTTTACTTCATCTACTTCGTGACCATCAGTCCTGATGTGAAGTTTCTCACTGTTCTCATTTCTGCTACTTCTCATTACTTTCGTCTTTCTTCGATTTATTCTCAATCCATATTCTGTACTCATTAAACTGTTCATGCCATTCATCAGATCCTGTAACTCTCCTTCACTTTCAGTCAGGATAGCAATGTCATCAGTGAATCGTATAACTGATATCCTATCGCTTGAATTTTAATGCTAATCCTGAACCTTTCTTTTAATTCCATCATTGCTTCTTCGACGTACAGATTGAACAGCAGGGGCGAAAGACTATATACCCTTTTTAGTCCGAGCACTTCTTTCTTGGTCGTCCACTCTTCTTTTTCTCTCTTCGCTGTTGTACATATTCTACATATCCGTTTCTCCCTATGGGTTACGCGCATTTTTCTCAGAATTTCGAACCTCTCTTCTAAATCGATTCCTGTTTCTTCTTCTATCACATCAGACAATCTTACCCCTCACAGAGGCCTTGAATGTACTGTTTCCACCTATACGCTCTCTCCTCTGCATTTAACACTGGAATTCCCGTTGCACTCTTAGTGTTACCATCCTTGCTTTAAATTTCACCGAAGGTTCTTTTGACTTTCCTATATGCTGAGTGAGTCTTTCCGAGGATAATTTCTTTTTCGATTTCTTCACATTTTTCGTGCAGCCATTTCTTCTTAGTTTCCCTGCATTTCTTATATTTTTCATTCCTCAGGGACTTGTATTTCTGTATTCCTGAATTTCCCTGAAAATTTTTGTACTTACGCCTTCCATCGATCATTTGAAGCATTTCTTCTGTTACCCATGGTTATTTCACAGTTACCTTCTCGACACCTGGTTTTTTTTCCAACTTCTGTGATTGCCCTTTTTAGAGACGTCCATTCCCCTTCAACTGTACTTCCTACTGAGCTTTACCTTATTGTTGTATCTACAGCCCTAGAGAATTTAAAGCTTGTCCCGTCATCCCTTAGTACTGCTGTATCCCACCTCTTTGCGTATTGATTCTTCCTGATAATCACTTAAACTTCTACTCATTCACCTACAACTGCATTCCAGTCCCTCATGACTATTAGATTTTCATCTCTCTTTACGTACTGTATTACCCCTTCTATATCTTCATATTCTTTCCCTCCCTCTTCACCTTAAGCTTGCGAGGTCGGTATGTATACCTGAACTATCGTGGTATGTGTTGGTTTGCTGTCGATTATGATGAAATCAATCCTATCACTGAACTGTTCACAGTAACATCCTCTCTGCCGTACTTTCCTATTCCTAACGAATCCTACTCCCGTTATACAATTTTCTGCTGCTGTTGATATTACCCTGTACTCATCTGCCCAAAAATCCTTGTCTTTTTTCCATTTCACTTCACTGGCCCATAGTATATCTAGATCGTGCCTTTACATTTCCCTTTTTAAATTTTATAGCTTCCCTACCATCTTCGAACTTTTGACGTTCTACAACCCGACTCGTAGAACGTTATCTTTCGTTGATTATTCAGTCTTTTTCTCATGTCACCTCCCCATTGGCAGTGCCCCCCACCCCCCACCCCCACCACGTGGCACCGTTCCGTAATCTTTTACCAATAAAGAGATCATCATGACCCTTTTTTAATTACAGGCCACGTGGCCTGTTGGTACATGTCATGTGTCTTTAATGCATCCTCAAGCCTTCTGCATCCTCATGCCGTTGATCATTGCTGATTCTTGCGCCTTTAGGGGCAGCTTCCCACCGCAGGGACAAGAATGTGTCCTGAACGTCTTTCCGCTCCTCATCCGTCTTTGACAATGTCGTTGGCAGAATAAAGATAGCTTCTTATGTCGGAAGTGTTCGGCCCCCAATGCTGATTATTATTCAAAATTTCAGCATTGGTGGGTTTCAAACCCAGAACGTTGATTACTAATCAAAAACGGTACCCTCGGACCACGGTTGCAGATCTTTGCAGTAAAACTAACATTTTTCCGAGCACTTGCAATGAACGAATAACATCGGCATAGACGTTAGAAAGAGATTAAGAGGCACACCTTTCAGGAAACTCACATCAAAAGAGATATGTTACAAAATACATAGATGTTAGACTTTTGGTCATTGAAGTTGAAGAAACAAAATAAATATTATCTGGACCTCTGAACATGGGAAATATTTACAAAGTGTGTGGATTTAAATATAATTTCGCTCTCTGATAATGCTAGGTCACACAGTGAATTCCGTGATTGATGAATCATTTTTAGTATAGTAAATTTTCGGTTGATTTTAATGGGAAGCTCCGTTTCTTACAACAGGAATAAAATGAAAACCAGCAATTTTCAAACCTAAATTCAAGCCAGAATAACAAATTAGTAATTGCTGTTCTGAGATAGCTACACAGGTATATGAAGATACAGAAAGCTAAGTCTGAAGCACGATGTCTGAGAACGACAAACATGGTCGAACAGGTTACTTGGTTGAATATCTAAGTTGTGTGGATGTGTATGTGAACCGTCGGCAAGAGCGAGTCGCAAAAATGGTTGAGTAACTGACAATAAAAAATTTAGTGTGAATAGAACCGAGTATGACTGCGGACAGTTCCAGACACTGCCACATACCTAGACCTCAAGCCACTGTACAACGCATGGTGGAGGGAAAACTATACCAGTGCTACTCATACCCTTTCCTGTTTCACTCGCAAATGGAGTGAGGGTGAAATGATTGCCTATATGCCTCGGTGAGAACTGAAATTTACTCGCGGCTTGTTTGTACAAACATCACCATGGCGCAAAACGTTTGGAGACTGGACGTGCAGTATAACCGAACATGAGCTCATCAGTATGTCAACTACCGCTTAAGTGTCGGACTTGTTAATTACAAGCGAAAGTCGATTTTACTAGGTGCCAAAGAAATACAACGAAAAAATAGAGAAACGTTGTTAGCCCTGGTGTCTATTCTTACTTAGAATATGTACTGTTGACGTACGAACATTACTCGAAGCAGGTCAAGGTCGTCATCTCACATTACAGGCTGAAACCCATTACGAAGATCTGTGTCATTTACTGCAGATTCATGTGTGCTAGATAACTCTTTTTTTTTTTTCAAATGGAATGGTAGCGCCTACCAAAACGTCATCAGCATCACTACAAACTTCTTCTTACCAATATTCAACCTCTACAACAGTATTACCACGTCGAAGTAAACTACTGCACATTAATTAGATTATTTCAATTATTTCATTCTGATTTCTAGCTTTCAAAACCATTATCCTATGTACATGGTATTTTTTCCCACTGCAGTCAACCAGGTGACAACTGGGAGAAAGTACATAAACAATATGTAGCGTAATCAATTAGTCTCAAATTGTAAAATCTCACACATCAAAAACCCGTCCTCCTGCTTGAATTATCTCTCTTCATTCAATTTCCAGCCAACTGAAAAACTTGTACTTAGTGCCATCCAAAATGCTATCACACTATCTGACGAAACCGTCTTCTTCCAGATCCGGACTAAGTGTTCCTAAGAGTCCCATTAAAACCCCTTTTCAACTCTAAGGCTCCGTTCGTCTTCTCTTTACTGAAGACGAAACTATCAGTTTGATTTAGCTGTGATCTACATCTATCATTCTGGACGGCCCACTCCTGAACCAATTTCAGTAGCCTCGCATTCCATATTCTGAACAGATTTTAAGTCACCCTAACCAAAAGTCAGTATTTTATATTGAACCCTCTGGATCTCATATTCTTAGCCATATACTCTTCAAAACAACCTCCTATCACTCACACATTCTATCCTAACATTCTCCCATGCACCACGCTGCACGTTGGTACTTCAACGACCACCCAAAGGTTCTCCCGTCCTACTCACAGACTACCGCCCCCCCCCCCCCCCAGCCCCTTCCAAACACACTTCAATAACCACATACTATCCTTCGCCCTCAATCACTTACCTGCAGAGGATAGCAATGATAAACTGTCTTAGAGAAGATGTCGACAGACAGTTCCACGTGGGTCAGCTGCATTACCACGAATGTTTACTACAAGAACATCGCTATATTAGTAACCGTTCTGTCTAACAGCATTGTAACACCGAAAACAATAGTCACACATCTGTCACACGTTTTCATTTATTTCATTATTTTGTAAAATCTCTCACCCATTTCCCGGGTTCGATTCCCGGCGGTGTCAGGGATTTTCTCTGCCTCGTGATGACTGGGTGTTGTCTGCTGTCCTTAGGGTAGTTAGGTTTAAGTAGTTCTAAGCTCTAGGGGACTGATGACCATAGATGTTAAGTCCCATAGTGCTCAGAGCCATTTGAACCATTTTTTTCTCTCACCCATTACTGTGTGGCTGAGGAACACCAAATAAAGCGCTCCCGACAAGAGCAGCATTAGGGGTACGAACTACACAATAAAGATATTAAAAAAGGAACTGGAGAGGAGGAAGGGTGTAGGTCTGAGCACAGTAGTGACGTAGGCTCACTCTCGGCCGTGCCTCAGCAGTAGCGACGCGGCGCTTGACGCCGCCCTCCGCCCGCTCGTTAGCGGACCTTGTCTGTGCCCGCTCGCCGCTTTGATGTTCGTCTCGGCTCAAGTGCCCCAGATACTTTCCCCCGAAGCAGATGTCTCCTGGCGCAAGTCTGACATCAAAGCGGAAGCGGTGTACGTAGTTACATCATCTCCTCGTCAGCCTACACTCGACCCCTAAACTCTCCCACCCGTCACAAGAAGAGATGGGAAGGGTTGCTACTCCACAGTTCAACATATCACCAAAAGCTATCGACACCAGTTAACGCGTTTCGTTCACTGTCACGGTTTTTTTTTTTTTTTAGGGTCGAAAACGATAAAGGAGCTTTTCTTCACTTCATCGTGCATTGTCTCCTCTAAGAACCCCGTATCGAGCATGTGCAAACTTCTTTGGGGAGCTGGTCTTTCGATAGGCATTACCAGCTTTGCAGTGCTAGTTTTTTCAAGCTGACAGCGCGTGTATTGTCAAGTTGTAGTCAGCAGGTAGCGGCCGAGAGGCGAGGACAAAACCGTGACGTATTGAGGGCACAAAAACTAAGTGAATCAAGTTATATTGATTATTGTGATGATTAAAGGTGAGATAAATATTCATGTAAGGTGCGATGTGAAAGTGTTTCGAAAAGAAACATATGAATTAAAGAACCCAGGAGAAACGAATTTAATCAGAAATTATGAGCGAAACACACCGGAAATTTTGTGTATCCAGCGTTCAAGAATTACGAACACATACATATGACGAGAAATGGGGATGCGCGAAACGGTATTTGATTTAAGATTCAGTAAACTTCATGAGAAATATTTGAGAGTAGCGGTAACGGGAATGACACTGTGACCTAAAGACAGTGACGAGTGTGAGAGCGAAATGAAGCACTGTAACGGCGACTTTAGCTGTAAGGCTTCTTATTAATTCTCAACTAAGCAAAGATACTATACAATCTTTTAGATTCCAGCGTACCAACTATATTAAAATATTGCAACAGGGACGGGGGACTAGTAGCAGGAACGGTGTCACAGTTTTCAGGCCTTCCTTTAATCACCTATATTTAACTTCTTTGCCCCCAACCGCTTTATGCGACCGCTAAACGAACATTTTAAATATAGCAAGAGGAGGATGAGTGTTACAGTCCGAACACTGAATCTTCCGGAACCATTGAAATTAGTGGCGAAAATCCGTGACCTGACTGCAGGTAAAAGTTAGAGAACAGAAATTAGCTCCGTGTACTCGCTTTAAACTCGCCAGTGCTAGGGGAATGGATGTTGTCCTCGAGTTCGTATCGTCTTTACTGACATTCCATTATTGAGACAACTATATTGTAACGTGGCAATGGCCTTGCCGCAGTGGATACACCGGTTCCCGTCAGATCACCGAAGTTAAGCGCTGTCGGGCGTCGCTGGCACTTGGATGGGTGACCATCCGGGCCGTCATGCGCTGTTGCCATTTTTAGGAGTGCACTCAGCCTCGTGATGACAACTGAGGAGGTACTCGACCAAATATTAGCGGCACCGGTCAAAGAAAACCATCATAACGACCGGGAGAGCGGTGTGCTGACAACACGTCATCCTCATGTGAATGACCTCCTCAGCCGAGGATGATACGGCGGTCGGATGGTCCTTAAGGGCCATTTGTGGCCTGAAGACGGAGTGCTTTGTATGGGATCGTCCTGAGAGCCAGTAAATTAACACACGAAGAAAGAATCTAGCGAATCGACGACGTCATCTGCGAACTCGCCGTCTCAGTGTGACCGTAGGCTCGACTCGTGAGTCTCCACCACTTCCCAATCGTCACATGCGTCTGTTGTAGGGTACAAGTGGCCTCGACTTAATCAGAAAAGACAGCGAGTACACGAGTCAGCAAGTATATACCGCGAACTCGCAGCATTCCCGCTATATACGCAACCGTTCTGAAATGTTCAAATGTGTGTGAAATCTTATGGGACTTAACTGCTAAGGTCATCAGTCCCTAAGCTTACGCACTACTTATCCTAAATTATCCTAAGGACAAACACACACACCCATGCCCGAGGGAGGACTCGAACCTCCGCCGGGATCAGCCGCACAGGCCATGACTGCAGCGCCCCAGACCGCGCGGCAACCGTTCTGAACGAAATTTCTACCATTAAACTGTAAATTACCGTTGATTTATTTCACAGAATCAGATTTCAGTTTTATAGTCATTCCCAAGTGCAAGGTGAAATGTGACAGAATGATCGAGCTGCCTAAATGACAGATGCAAGTTATACACAAGCATAACCACTGAGAGGTTAGCAGTGAAAACTGTTCTTTTTATACGTACATTTGCATAGATATAACTTCTTCGGAGACTGCTGTACATTTTTTTCAATACTGAATATGTATTCAAGCTTTTAAACTGATTGTGAATTATCGCACAACCAGCTTAGCAGCTCATGGATTCTAGTTGCTGACAAGCAAATATACAGAAGAATGGAAAATAGAAGCAAGAATAAAGAAAAATCAAGACACATTAGTAGTATTTGTGGACCTGGAAAAAGCGTTGCACGATGTAAAATGGTGCAAAATGTTCGAAATTCTGAGAAAAGTAGGGGTAAGCTACAATAAGAGTGGACGACCAAGAACGAAGTGCTCGGATTAAAGTCTAAGAAAGGGATGTAGTCTTTCGCCCCTGATGTTCAGTCTGTACAGCGAAGAAACAATGATTGAAATAAAAGAAAGGTTCAGGAGTGGGATTAAAATACGAGGTGAAAGGATATCACTGATACGATTCGCTCAACACATTGCTATACTGAGTGAAAGTGAAGAAGAATTATATGATCTGCTGAACGGAATGAACAAGCTAATGATTACAGAATATGGATTGATAGTAACTCGAAAAAAGACGAAAGTAATGAGAAGTAGCAGAACTGAGAACATTGAGATACTTAACATCAGAATTTATGGTCCCAAAGTAGATGAAGTTAAGGAATTCTACTACCCAGGCAGCAAAATAACCAATGACTGGCGGAGAAAAGAGGACATCAAAAGCAGACTAGCACTGGGAAAAAAGGCATTCCTGGCCGAGAGAAGCCTACTAATATCAAACATAAGTCTTAATTTGAGAAAGAAATTTCTGAGAATGTGCGTTTGGAGCACAGAATTGTGTGGATGTCATACATGGACTGTTGGAAAACCAGAACAGAAGAGAATCGAAGCATTTGAGATGTGACGCTACAAACAAATGTTGAAAATTACGTGGACTGATACGATAAGGAATGACGAGATTCTGCGCAGAATCGAAAAGGAAAGGAAATACGCAGAAAACACTGACAAGGAGAAGGGACAGGATGATAGGACATCTGTTGAGACATAAGGGAATTACTTCCACGGTACTAGAGGGAGCTGTAGACAGCAAAAACTGTAGAGGAAGGCAGAGATTGGAATACATCCAGCAATTGAAGACGTAGGTTGCAAGTTCAAATGGTTCAAATGGCTCTGAGCACTATGGGACTCAACTGCTGAGGTCATTAGTCCCCTAGAACTTAGAACTAGTTAAACCTAACTAACCTAAGGACATCACAAACATCCATGCCCGAGGCAGGATTCGAACCTGCGACCGCAGCGGTCTTGCGGTTCCAGGCTGCAGCGCCTTTAACCGCACGGCCACTTCGGCCGGCCTAGGTTGCAAGTACTCCTCTGAGATGAAGAGGTTGACACATGAGAGAAACTCGTGGTGGGTCGCACCAAACCAGTCAGAAGACTGATGACTCAGAAAAAGAGTGTCTAAAGTACATCTAGCAATTACGTAGACATATACACACTTCCGAGGCGTTTCCGATTGTGTAACGACAGTAAAAGAAAACATGACACGAGGATGAAGTGCAATCAATAAATGGGAATTAATGATTAAAATAAATTACAGAAATGAATAATAAGCTACATAACCTGCTGTTAGCTCAGAAACGTTGTCATGACCAAACGAATACAGAAATAGCTCGCTTTTTTGTCGCTGGGATATAACAGTGCCGATGCTCTGTGCCCAGACTTTATCTGACGCAGCCGGCCGCTGTGGACGAGTGATTCTAGGCGCTTCAGTCCGGAACCGCGCTGCTGCTACGGTCGCAGGTTCGAATCCTGCCTCGGGCATGGATATGTGTGGTGTCCTTAGGTTATGGCTCTGAGCACTATGCGACTTAACTTCTGAGATCATAAGTCGCCTAGAACTTAGAACTAATTAAACCTAACTAACCTAAGGACATCACACACATCCATGCCCGAGGCAGGATTCGAACCTGCGACCATAGCGGTCGTTCGGTTCCAGACTATAGCGCCTAGAACCACAATGCCACTCTGGCCGGTTCCTTAGGTTAGTTAGGTTTAATTAGTTCTAAGTCTAGGAGACTGATGACCTCAGTTGTTAAGTCCCATAATGCTTAGAGCCATTTGAACCATTTTATCTGACGCAGCACATATGTTTTCTCATGGTGGAGGTGGCATAAACAAGAATACAACCATTTGTTTGTATAGAACGAAATCAATGTTTTTCGTCAGCGTGAAACGACTTTACAGCAGCAAGATCGTGTGTTCATCATCTATACTAAAAAGTCACCACTAGCGTTTCTCTCCTGTAGGCTCCAATAAGAGGGAAAGTCAACGAATAGGACCTTTAACTCCACAGATCTCAGACTCGTTAGCAATGGTGTAACAGCGGCGTCTTGGTTTCTGAAGTATACAACCCGCAACATTAGACTCGTCCCGATTCTTACCTCCAGTAAAAGTGCAGCCTTTCTTTGCGTGGCACTACGAGGGGGTGGAGACGCGACTATTGCACCGGCCGCCCTTTACCCACGGGAAAGATCCCGGCACTGGAGGAACTGGAACGCCGCCCCTGTCGCGGACCACCAATCGCCCAAATGATAATCCTGTCAACGGAATGTTAAACCAACCTTCCTTCTTCCTTCGATACTTAGAAGCTGAAATTCTAATGCTGTATAGATTAGACCACTAAGAACACAATGAAATTAATGGTAACGCCGTAAAACAACGTTATCAGAAGGCGAATAATATACTAATATTTAATCCGTAGTCATAGTGCTTGTGTCTAAAATTACATAATAAGTAAATACATTTGCAGGCGTCTACTTCTGCCAAATTTCCTTCATTCATTTGGGGAAACAGTTACGGTGTGCTAGCACAGATAGCATTAAATTTCTGTGTAATGTCAAATTCATGAGCGAGCTAGAGAAGTACTTAAGATACTGAAAGTACTGAGAGTTAGCGAATTTGAAACTCCACTGTCACAATCCAAATTTAACTTGCCAGAAACTTCGTACTTTGTGCTGCACAGCCACAAAACATTTGATGAATGATGCCTTGTTGTGAGCCTCCCTTATAGGTTGTTAGGTTGTTATTTTACACACATCACGATACCCAGAACTCCTGAAGATAGACGTTGACTGTGGATATTGTATCACTGACACACTCCCTTTGAGTGTTGAGAGATGACGCTAAACCTGCCCAAAGGTGTAAACAACCGAGCTTGAGCAGCGCCTATTTGACGGGAGGGGTCCGACAGCCAATGAGTTCCAACCATTCCACCAGGAAGGAGGTACACAGCTCGTGTTGTCTGTAGTTCAACCATGCCTAGACGGTCAAAACCGCGGTTCGATCGCGTCCGCATTGTTACTTTGTGCTTGCTAGGAAGGGCTGTCAGCAAGGAAAGTGTCCAGGCGTCTCGGTGTGAACCAAAGCGTTGTTGTTCCGACATTAAGCAAATACAGAGAGACAGGAACTGCCGATGACATGCCTCGCTCAGGGCTCCCAAGGGCTACTACTGCAGTGGATGACCGCTACCTACGGATTATGGCACGGAGGAACCCTGACAGTAACGCGACCATGTTGAATAATGCTTTTCGTGCAGCCACAGGACGACTCAAACTGTGCGTAAAAGGCTGCAGGATGCGCAACTTCGCTCCTGACGTCCATGGTGAGGTCCACCTTTGCAACCAGGACACCATACAGCGATGTACAGATGGGTCCGACAACATGCCGAATGGACCGCTCAGGATTGGCATCATGTTCTCTCCACCGATGAGTGTCGCATGTGCCTCCAACCAGACAATCATCGGAGACGTGTTTGGAGGCAACCCGGTCACCCTGGACGCCTTAGGCATACTGTCCAGCGAGTGCAGCTAGGTGGAGGTTCTCTGATGTTTTGGGGTGGCATTATGTGGGGCCGACGTACACCGCTGATGGTCATGGAAGGCGCTGTAACGGCTATACGATACGTGAATGCCATGCTGCGACCGACAGTGCAACCATATCTGCAGCATACTGGAGAGGCATTCGTCTTCATGGACGACAATTCGCGCCCCCATCGCGCACATCTTGCTAATGACTTTCTTTAGGATAACGACATCGATCGACTAGAGTGGCCAGCATGTTCTCCAGACATGCACTCTGTCGAACATGCCTGGGATAGATTGAAAAGGGCTGCTTATGGATGACATGACGCATCAACTACTCTGAGGGATCTACATCGGATCGCTGTTGAGGAGTGGAACAATCTGGACCCGCAGTGCCTTGATGAACTTCTGGATAGTATGCCACGACGAATACACTCATGCATCAATGCAAGAGGACGTGATACTGAGAATGTCTCACTGTACCGTGTTAAAACATGCAATGTGTGGTTTTCTTGCGCAATAAAAAGGGCGGAAATGATGTTTATGTTGATCTCTCTTCCAATTTCCTGTGCAGGTTCCGGAACTCTCGGAAACTTTTTTTTGGTGTATGTAGTATTATTGACTTCTGGACTAGTTTAGATCGACAACCTTCTAGGACATTCACTACAAGTTTGGCTATCTATATTCCCCTCGCCCCTCTCCCACAGGCTCTTTCCGTATGGTGGTGAAATCACGTACTTCGATGTTTATACAATAATTTGAAATAACTTTGTGTACCTATCACTAGGCTTATCAACTCTGAACTATACCACCTGACTGTATATGCATATGATTGTAAAACTATCTCACTATGGCTTGTCGAAAAAACGTCCGGGAAGTGTGTAGCAAAATATATACTGTAGAAACCATTTTTTTTTCTATGTGGTGTATCTCAACATTACGTAAATATACTTTCATATAATATGGATCTACAAATCAATGAATTTTTCGTGTTCGTAAAACTATTGTTTCAATGTACCTATAGCTTATTTCGCCAATAATTAGTAACGATACACATGAAAAAGAATAAGATTTTCAAGCCGGAATAAGCAGGCCTAAGCACTTTCGATTATATCTGCAGTTTGTTTTTTAAATATCACGTCCCTCTCTTCGAGTGTACTATTTCTGTAATTAACAGTCACAACATCCATTAACGGACTAGTGTTATATGGCAACGTACATGTCAGAAATAAAAGACATTGTCAGCTGATACACTTCTTGACTAGGTGAGAATGGCTCAAAGATCGAAGTTGCAATTGTGAATAAAGAAAACTGTACAGACAAAGGAGACAACATGACTTCATTTAACAAATTCAGTTGTGCTGTGTACCAAAACTAAGAGAAGTTGTTCGGTTTGTTCTTCCTAATAAGGATTTATCGTACAGGATTATGTGTAAAGAACACTAGTTCTCCGTACTGTAGAGTTTTTCATAAGCACGGAGTTTATCATTCCGTAACAATAGGGACGACATGGAGATCCAAAGAGGAGCTATATCTCGACAGGCGTTTCCGGGAAGAAGGCAGTGGTACCGGTACCGCACTCAAAATTTTCAATATCGGTAACTATATCATTCGTGATAGTTCTGTTTACTCATAATTACAGCGTTAATTAGAACGAAAGGAAGACAATGTGATTTATCTGACATAGTGAGAACGATAAGTTTTCATCTCTTCCCGTCATTTAGGTGATGCACAAAGTAAGTGGAAACATTAGAGAAAGAGAATATGTTAATTGATTCTTCCGTTGCTTCTTGGCAGAATACCTTCACAAATATAAATGAAAACCTGTTGACAAAATAAATTAATACTATAGAATATAGTCAGTATAGCAGTTGAACGGAATGGACAGTGTCTTGAAAGGAGGATATAAGATGAACATCAACAAGCAAAACAAGGATAATGGAATGTAGTCGAATTAAGTCGGGTGATGCTGAGGGAATTAAATTAGTAAATGAGACACTTAAAGTAGTAAAGGAGTTTTGCTATTTGGGGAGCAAAATAACTGATGATGGTCGAAGTAGAGAGGATATAAAATGTAGACTGGCAATGGCAAGGAAAGCGTTTCTGAAGAAGAGAAATTTGTTAACATCGAGTATAGAGTTAAGTGTCAGGAAGGCGTTTCTGAAAGTATTCGTATGGAGTGTAGCCATGTATGGAAGTGAAACATGGACGATAAATACATTCCTGGAAATTGAAATAAGAACACCGTGAATTCATTGTCCCAGGAAGGGGAAACTTTATTGACACATTCCTGGGGTCAGATACATCACATGATCACACTGACAGAACCACAGGCACATAGACACAGGCAACAGAGCATGCACAATGTCGGCACTAGTACAGTGTATATCCACCTTTCGCAGCAATGCCGGCTGCTATTCTCCCATGGAGACGATCGTAGAGATGCTGGATGTAGTCCTGTGGAACGGCTTGCCATGCCATTTCCACCTGGCGCCTCAGTTGGACCAGCGTTCGTGCTGGACGTGCAGACCGCGTGAGACGACGCTTCATCCAGTCCCAAACATGCTCAATGGGGGACAGATCCGGAGATCTTGCTGGCCAGGGTAGTTGACTTACACTTTCTAGAGCACGTTGGGTGGCACGGGATACATGCGGACGTGCATTGTCCTGTTGGAACAGCAAGTTCCCTTGCCGGTCTAGGAATGGTAGAACGATGGGTTCGATGACGGTTTGGATGTACCGTGCACTATTCAGTGTCCCTCCGACAATCACCAGTGGTGTACGGCCAGTGTAGGAGATCGCTCCCCACACCATGATGCCGGGTGTTGGCCCTGTGTGCCTCGGTCGTATGCAGTCCTGATTGTGGCGCTCACCTGCACGGCGCCAAACACGCATACGACCTACATTGGCACCAAGGCAGAAGCGACTCTCATCGCTGAAGACGACACGTCTCCATTCGTCTCTCCATTCACGCCTGTCGCGACACCACTGGAGGCGGGCTGCACGATGTTGGGGCGTGAGCGGAAGACGGCCTAACGGTGTGCGGGACCGTAGCCCAGCTTCATGGAGACGGTTGCGAATGGTCCTCGCCGATACCCCAGGAGCAACAGTGTCCCTAATTTGCTGGGAAGTGGCGGTGCGGTCCCCTACGGCACTGCGTAGGATCCTACGGTCTTGGCGTGCATCCGTGCGTCGCTGCGGTCCGGTCCCAGGTCGACGGGCACGTGCACCTTCCGCCGACCACTGGCGACAACATCGATGTATTGTGGAGACCTCACGCCCCACGTGTTGAGCAATTCGGCGGTACGTCCACCCGGCCTCCCGCATGCCCACTATACGCCCTCGCTCAAAGTCCGTCAACTGCACATACGGTTCACGTCCACGCTGTCGCGGCATGCTACCAGTGTTAAAGACTGCGATGGAGCTCCGTATGCCACGGCAAACTGGCTGACACTGACGGCGGCGGTGCACAAATGCTGCGCAGCTAGCGCCATTCGACGGCCAACACCGCGGTTCCTGGTGTGTCCGCTGTGCCGTGCGTGTGATCATTGCTTGTACAGCCCTCTCGCAGTGTCCGGAGCAAGTATGGTGGGTCTGACACACCGGTGTCAATGTGTTCTTTTTTCCATTTCCAGGAGTGTAGTTTGGACAAGAAGAGAATAGAAGCTTTAGAAATGTGGTGCTACAGAAGAATGCTGAAGATTAGACGGGTAGATCACATAACTAATGAGGAGGTATTGAATAGAATTGGGGAGAAGAGGAGTTTGTGGCACAACTTGACTAGAAGAAGGAATCGGTTGGTAGGGCATGTTCTGAGGCATCAAGGGATCACCAATTTAGTGTTGGAGGGTAGCGTGGAGGGTAAAAATCGTAGAGGGAGACCAAGAGATGAATACATTAAGCAAATTCAGAAGGATGTAGGCTGCAGTACGTACAGGGAGATGAAGCAACTTGCACAGGATAGAGTTGCATGGAGAGCTGCATCAAACCAGTATCAGGACTGAAGACCACAACAACAACATAGTCATTATTGTGATTTTCATTGATAATTAGACATAGATTATGTCTATCTTCTCAGTCTAACGATTCTCATTGGAATAATAATTCAGTCCTAAGACTTACCTTGTTTTCTTTGCCGTGCAGTGGTTGTTCCTCAGTATAAGTCCATTCAAAATTATTATTTCAGCTGATTTAAATATTTCGCTCTAAAGAGGATTCCAGGCTGCCGGAGGAGAACATTACTTACAGTTAAATGAACCGGAAACTCCTTTTCATATATGAATAAAAAACTCTTAATGTTTTGCAATAGCGCTATTGCAAATAAATTATCATATAGGTAAAGAAAATAGCAAACTGTCTTGATCCTTCTCCAACGGTTTGACAGTTAAGTTGAGATTCACTACGTTTAATTAAAAATTCGGTCTGGAAAGACATACGTCAAATAAAAATTAAGGTTTCGAAGTAATGTCAGTCCCCAGGAAAATATGGTTAGCCGGTGAGGCAATCTCACATTGCCGATCTAGGCGAAACCCTAGTGGGGATACTTCGCCTATCCCTCACTCCGATATGTTGTTAGTTGTCATGAAATTACAACAAGTAACGCCAAGTTGCTAAACAGCATTGCGTTTTCCATGTCATGCATGAAAGGAAGAGAAAGAATGGAACGCAGGTCAGGACTCAACCATCGAAGGGGCCCTCTAATATATACGAGTATTTGAATCTGCCCACACAATTCAAGCACTGACCTCGCTCTACAGTTTTTAAACCCCATATATCTCTCCATAAATCGTTCAACCAATCCTTGACGGCCTGAGTGCATCCCGTCAACCAGTCACTTCATTTAGGGAAGTAATACCACAAAGTTCTTTTCTCTCCACCTCAATACTTGGTGAATCAATCTGATCTCCTAATCTTCGGACTTCTTCTGCAGAAAATGTTTCCCAACATTCAAATTTATTTTTGATGTTAATATACTTCTCTTTTGCAGGAAAGGTCGCTGTAATATATCAAGTCTTTTATGTCCTCTTTACTTTTGACACCGTCTGGTACTTTGCTGCACAAACAGCAGAACTGGTCTGGTCTTATACACTCCATTAACCCAGTTCTGCTTTTAATTACTTTCACATCACATCCTGTTTTCGAGATAATATGCATTCCGTAGAATTGCTTTTCCAACTCCTTCGCAGGCTGTGACAGAATTGCGGTTTTGTTTGGAACTGAAGCATAATAAATATCAGAGAATGATAATCAGAAAAATGCACCAGAACAGCAGCTTATAATATTTAATCTTTATTAATGACAGACTGTTTCGGCATTTACCACCATTGCTTACCCGCGAATGAAATTTTAACGTAAGATATTAACAGCACATTAGAAACTGCGAGAACAATCAGTCGAGCTTCTTTCTACAATTAAAAATACTCTCCAAATACTGCAGAAATACCAAAAGGTCTTGCAATGAACATTGCTGAAAAATAGGGAATCTACAATATATTACACGAGAAAACACCTGCAAGAACTATTAAACCAGCATACAGAATTTAGACACAAATAGTACCTCAAATACTTTACTGAACTTGTACAACTCTGGAAACGATAAATAGAAAACAACATATGCAAAAGCTAAACGCGACAAATTTAGTTGATTAAGTAATATCGCTGTTCGTTTATATAATCTTTTTAAACGTATAAGGTCATAAGAATATAACTGTCAAACTGCTGTCAATCCGTAATTAACGTATTATTATCAATTTATCTATGTCATTTGCCATCTAATCAAAAACATTGACAGTTATTAAACAGGTCACTAACGACGTAACATGGACGTTACGTCATTCTAGATGTGACTACAATGTAGCCACTTTAACATAAATGACATCCACGTTTATACAAGCTCTTATCGAAATTGTTTTCGAAGGTACTTGACAATGGCGATAAATCCTGAAACAATCTCTCATTACTAAAGATTGATTATTATAAGCAGCTGCTCTGGTGCATCTTTCTAGTAATAGAATTAGGATAGACTATGATCGGCAAACGTGAGTCTTTTTCTGCTTTTGCAAATTACGTTTAATTTACCTTACTGCTTGGTACACGTACGGAATGTACGCACTGTAAAACGTGTACTAAAATCCCTAATAAACTACTGCCTCTCCTTCTACTCTGTAAGCCACTGCGAAATGCATGACGGAGAGTACTTCAAAATGTACTAGCTATCACGGCCTCTTCCCAAACCATTCACGTATGGAGACCGTATGCTATGATAAATGCCTCTGTGCACGTGCAGTCCAATCTTGAATTCTTGAGGCTTACAGGTGATTACATAGAGAGTTGTGGTATATTCATAGATCCTTCACTTTAATCTGCTTCTCGAAACTTTATAAGTAGGCTTTCACTGGATAGTTTCCGTCTTTCAAGCGTCCGCCAAAACAGTTTCCTCGCCTTCGAGATCCTTCGACCGTTATACATTGTGCTTCTGATAAGTTCCTTCAGTTGAGTTACAAATAAAATACCTTCGTTGATCTGCATAGTAAACAACAATAGCGACAACACACTTCTGACATCTGTTGTAAAGCAGTTGGAAACTGCCTGCAAACGTTTCTTGTGGAATCACTTGAAGCACTGTGGTCACGCGCCATTTGACACCCGCAACGCTCGTATTCGTGAACAGTAGTGGTTCCACTGTCTTTGCTTATCCTCAGTTCTTCTGTCTCATTCACACAGACAGCTGCCGATCGTTCGCAAGCACCCATGGCACTCTACTGATGTTATCTCGAATTGTACATCCGGACGTTGCTCATTCTTGTCACCTTTTATTCCGTCTCTAAAGCGTTTAAACCAGTCAAACACACACGTTTTACACTCTGCTTCCATGCCGTACACTTGCACAACCATTCCATGAGTCTTAGTTGGCACATTCCCTAATTTGATGCAGAACTTCATGACAAAGAATTGCTTCACTTTGCGCTGCATTTTGCCATGGCACGATTGCGACGGCTGCTTTCGGATGGTTGGCGGCTGTCTTTCAGAATGAGAGCGGAAGAGCTGAAGATAAGTAAAGACAGTGGAAGTACTAGTGTTCACGAACACTCGCAAATGCTTCGGGTGTGCAATACGGTGTGACTAGTGTGAGTAGAGCGATTCAGGAAGAATCGTGTGCTGACAGTTTCCACCATTCCAGCAGGTATACAACAGACGTCAGAAGTGTGTTGTAGCTAATGGCGATTACATTGAAGGTCATTAAAGGTATTTTGTTTGTAATTATTTTTTCCTTTATTTTCCGAGGCCGTTCACCGAAGTTTCCAGATGCACTATGTAACATGGATTCTGCTGAAGCTGGGGAAGACATATCGCACCTTATATTTCTCCTCTTGATAACTTCGGGATTCCAAGGAGTTGGTGCAAAATTAAAAACAATATAAGAAATGCTCCTATCTTAGTACAGAAAAGGCAGATACTCCTGGGAAGAGCTAGAGACGTAAAACAAAGAAACTAGGTTTTCGACTTGTGTGGGAGTTTCAAAGACATTTAAGTCAAAACGTCTTGACATATTCGCGTTTCTTTACTTGTTAGTAGTGTACCCCTTTCATGTAATATAATGCATCGTGTAACTAAAGTAACGTGACACATAATGTCATGTCGTGTAACACGACACGTTCCAACTTCTCATTCAACATGGCGTTCGTCCTGTCGTGAAATACCACACAACGTGTCATTAAAGTTCAGGATGCATGCATCCTCACTTGGTGATACTTACACATGCACTCACATTCTCGGATACTTCATATACACATCCATCCAACTCTCTACAAAATGGTTCAAAATGGCTCTGAGCACTATGGGACTCAACTGCTGAGGTCATTAGTCCCCTAGAACTTAGAACTAGTTAAACCTAACTAACCTAAGGACATCACAAACATCCATGCCCGAAGCAGGATTCGAACCTGCGACCGTAGCGGTCTTGCGGTTCCAGACTGCAGCGCCTTTAACCGCACGGCCACTTCGGCCGGCTTCTCTACAAAATGGTTCAAATGGCTCTGAGCACTATGGGACTTAACATCTATGGTCATCAGTCCCCTAGAACTTAGAACTACTTAAACCTAACTAACCTAAGGACATCACATAACACCCAGCCATCACGAGGCAGAGAAAATCCCTGACCCCGCCGGGAATCGAACCCGGGAACCCGGGCGTGGGAAGCGAGACCGCTACCGCACGACCACGAGAGGCGGGCAACTCTCTACAAGGACTTAAATTTGTGTCTGGGTGTACTTATACTCCTCACCATACAAGTTGCAGAGTGTGGGTCTAAGAGAGCTTAGTGAGCTGGGGAAGTAGAATTAACTCGTAAAATATCGCGAATATGACAAGATACTTCGATTTAAATGTAAAATGTGGAAATTTGCGGTAAGGTCTTAGGGGGCCAAACTGCTGAGGTCATCGGTACCTAAGTTTATACACTATTTAATCTAACTTAAACTAACATACGCTAAGGACGACACACACACACCCATCCCCGATGGAGGACTCGAACCTCCCACGGCGGGAGCCACGCGGACCGTGAAAAGGCGCCCGAGACCGCTCGGCTATCCCGCGCGGCAGATTTAAACGTCTCTGAAGCAGCCAGATAAGTTGAAAAACTAGTTCTATTCTTTTACATCCTTAACTCTGCCCAGGATATATTCGCCGTTTTTTATTCTATGATATGAGCATTTTTCATTCTGGTTCCTGACTATTAGTCTGTCATAATTTTTACAGTATAGAGCTATAGGTTTGCAACCGCTGTAGATTTCTATGGGCTTAGGCGACGACTGATGCGGTACAGGCTTTTACACTGTGTTTCCGAAATATGTTTCTTATACCGTGGCAACGTATAAAGCTTTCACAAAACAACAGAACGGCCATTAATGACATGTACATGTCTCCCATCTTACAAATATGAACTAATTCGCACAAGCTTTAAACACAGAAGTGGACCGTGCGAAAAACAAGTATTTTTTCGTGTACAGTCAAAATGGAGCTAGATTTTTTGAAACTTAGTTTTCGGTTTTATTGCAAGAACGCATTTCTTATTTATTTGATTCACTTTAAACCGTTTACGCTCATTCAATTCACGTAAGAATGAATTTTATGTGCTGCATTTAGCTCGACTGTAAACCATGCTATCTCGACAACGGATAAGGATTATTGGATAAAAAAGTATTGATTTGATTTAGTACGTTTGTCTGCCTTCTTGCAAAATTTGAACCGCTTAGTACAAAAAAAAAACGTGTTTTTAGCACGTAAAATACAAACGAAGTAATATTTTTTCAAACGATTAAAACATATCTTAGACCAAGGCCCGGTACGCCGGTTGACCAAGTTTCAACTATCAGTCTCTCTCTAGGTCGGAGTTATTTGAGAGTGACTGTTTCTGCATGTAAAACTCGAATGGAGGTGATTGTTTTCGTACTTAAAATCCGAACGTTACACATACAGATGGTGCCATTAGGTGAATATTAATTTCCGCCCAATTAGGATCATTTGCAAAAGGAATTAAACAGTTCGCAGTTTTCCTGGGCACCAGTTCCGGTTCGTCGTTCAAACCTTGCTTAATACACTGTAACATACAGGGTGTTTCAAAAATGACCGGTATATTTGAAACGGCAATAAAAACTAAATGAGCAGCGATAGAAATACACCGTTTGTTGCAATATGCTTGGGACAACAGTACATTTTCAGGCAGACAAACTTTCGAAATTACAGTAGTTGCAATTTTCAACAACAGATGGCGCTGCAAGTGATGTGAAAGATATAGAAGACAACGCAGTCTGTGGGTGCGCCATTCTGTACGTCGTCTTTCTGCTGTAAGCGTGTGCTGTTCACAACGTGCAAGTGTGCTGTAGACAACATGGTTTACTCCTTAGAACAGAGGATTTTTCTGGTGTTGGAATTCCACCGCCTAGAACACAGTGTTGTTGCAACAAGACGAAGTTTTCAACGGAGGTTTAATGTAACCAAAGGACCGAAAAGCGATACAAGATCTGTTTGAAAAATTTCAACGGACTGGGAACGTGACGGATGAACGTACTGGAAAGGTAGGGCGACCGCGTACGGCAACCACAGAGGGCAACGCGCAGCTAGTGCAGCAGGTGATCCAACAGCGGCCTCGGGTTTCCGTTCGCCGTGTTGCAGCTGCGGTCCAAATGACGCCAACGTCCACGTATCGTCTCATGCGCCAGAGTTTACACCTCTGTCCATACAAAATTCAAACGCGGCAACCCCTCAGCGCCGCTACCATTGCTGCACGAGAGACATTCGCTAACGATATAGTGCACAGGATTGATGACGGCGATATGCATGTGGGCAGCATTTGGTTTACTGACGAAGCTTATTTTTACCTGGACGGCTTCGTCAATAAACAGAACTGGCGCATATGGGGAACCGAAAAGCCCCATGTTGCAGTCCCATCGTCCCTGCATCCTCAAAAAGTACTGGTCTGGGCCGCCATTTCTTCCAAAGGAATCATTGGCCCATTTTTCAGATCCGAAACGATTACTGCATCACGCTATCTGGACATTCTTCGTGAATTTGTGGCGGTACAAACTGCCTTAGACGACACTGCGAACACCTCATGGTTTATGCAAGATGGTGCCCGGCCACATCGCACGGCCGACGTCTTTAATTTCCTGAATGAATATTTCGATGATCGTGTGATTGCTTTGGGCTATCCGAAACATACAGGAGGCGGCGTGGATTGGCCTCCCTATTCGCCAGACATGAACCCCTGTGACTTCTTTCTGTGGCGACACTTGAAAGACCAGGTGTACCGCCAGAATCCAGAAACAATTGAACAGCTGAAGCAGTACATCTCATCTGCATGTGAAGCCATTCCGCCAGACACGTGTCAAAGGTTTCGGGTAATTTCATTCAGAGACTACGCCATATTATTGCTACGCATGGTGGATATGTGGAAAATATCGTACTATAGAGTTTCCCAGACCGCAGCGCCATCTGTTGTTGAAAATTGTAACTACTGTAATTTCGAAAGTTTGTCTGCCTGAAAATGTACTGTTGTCCCAAGCATATTGCAACAAACGGTGTAATTCAATCGCTGCTCGTTTAGTTTTTATTGCCGTTTCAAATATACCGGTCATTTTTGAAACACCCTGTAGCTACAGTAAAACAGATGTTCGAATGGCTATAGACATTGCCGCTGGTCGGGGCTAAATCGAAAACCTTTTACCCTGCGTTCCCAGCTCCAGTAAGTACCGAGCACCAAGACTTCCGCAAACCGTCATTCTGCCCGCGACCTTTTCAGACATATTTGTAGCAGGGTCTCACTGGAGGTGGAGGGATACACGTAACAAAATACGCTACGTCCGTGTGCGACCTATAGAGGCCCGCTCGCCACTCGGAACACGCACGCACGCCGCCGATGGTGGCGGCCCTGTGTTCGGCGCTGCGCGACACAGCCGCACATCCGCGACGTGTCACGCCGCGTCCGACCGCTTAATCCTGCCCGCACTGCATGCATAATCGGCGACCCGTAAACAGTATCTATGGCAGGCTAAAACAACGCGGCCGCTGCTTTGTGTTGCAGCGGCTAAAAATTTTGAATGTAAAACCTCGCGTGGGGTGTGACTGAGCATAAGTAATTACTGTTGAAAAAGGATTTTCCTCCCTAGTAGTTCATATCTAGCGTCTGCATTACGGGCCATTTGACATTCATACATAGTGTTTCGTGTTTTTGTATACGTTACCTATGTAAAGTGTTTCCTGCATTTATTTTCGTTTTCACACTGTTCTGAATAAATTTCAAAACTGTTAATCGAGACGGAACGTTCCGGACAAAAGCGAAGAATTACGTCCGAGGTTCTCACACTGCATGATGCAGCTACGTCGTGAAAAAATAACAGCGTCTGTAAGTAGACAACAGAAAAAAGTCTGTATATTATTAGGGAGAGACGCAGGGGATGGCGGATCGAGAGAAAAATGGCCTGTAGGGGATACTCGCCCGGAGGAAGAAAGATTAGGATTTCACAGCTTGTCAAAGATGGTGACGTCAGAGACTGGGTAGTGGGCAATAGTTCGTGCTGAGGAAGAGCGGGGAAGGAAGCAGCCGTCTCATTTTAAAAGAAATCATTTTGGTATTCAACGTAACTGATTTAGGGAAAGCATAGAAAACCTAAAACTGGATGGCCTGTCAGACGTGTGAATCGAGCTTCTACTCAATGCGTGGCCACTGGCTTATTCACTGCGCTTCTGCATCCTTTGAATGTTGTCTGACAGATCGCGTAATGTCTACCTTAATGGTAGTTAAGATTGAGTGTCAAAATGATTGACACATGGATGATTAATCCAGCATCTGGCTATCTTTAGAACATCACATAGCTGCAATACATTCTTCAAAAGAATTAATGGAACATGTGTATCACCGTCCGGTATGATAAATCTATTTTGAGATCCTCGCTTTCAATGTAGGCAACAATTAAAATCATTCGCCATCTGTTGGCTCTGCTATGTATTGACTTCCGGAAAGCGTTTGACTCAGTGCCACATTGCAGACTCCTAACTAAGGTACGAGCATATGGGATTGGTTCCCAAATATGCGAGTGGCTCGAAGACTTCTTAAGTAACAGAACCCAGTACGTTGTCCTCGATGGTGAGTGTTCATCGGAGGTGAGGGTATCGTCTGGAGTGCCCCAGGGAAGTGTGGAGGTCCGCTGTTGTTTTCTGTCTACATAAATGATCTTTTGGATAGGGTGGATAGCAATGTGCGGCTGTTTGCTGATTATGCTGTGGTATAGGGGAAGGTGTCGTCGTTGAGTGACTGTAGGAGGATGCAAGATGACTTGGACAGGATTTGTGACTGGTGTAAAGAACGGCACCTAACTCTAAATATAGATAAATGTAAATTAATGCAGATGAATAGGAAACAGAATCCAGTAATGATTGAATACTCCGTTAGTAGTGTAGCGCTTGACACAGTCACGTCGATTAAATATTTGGGAGTAAAATTGCAGAGCGATATGGAGTGGAACGTCCATGTAATGTCAGTTGTGGGGAAGGCGGATAGTCGTCTTCGGTTCATTGGTAGAATTTTGGGGAGATGTGGTTCATCTGTAAAGGAGACCGCTTATAAAACACTAATACGACCTATTCTTGAGTACTGCTCGAGCGTTTGGGATCCCTATCAGGTCGGATTGAGGGAGGACATAGAAGGAATTCAGAGGCGGGATGCTAGATTTGTTACTGGTAGGTTTGATCATCACGCGAGTGTTACGAAAATGCTTCAGGAACTCGGGTGGGAGTCTCTGGAGGAAAGGAGGCGCTACTGAGGAAATTTAAAGAACCAGCATTTGAGGCTGACTGCAGTACAATTTTACTGCCGCCAACTTATATTTCGCGGAAAGACCACAAAGATAAGATAAGAGAGATTAGGGCTCGTACAGAGGCACATAGGCAGTCATTTTTCCCTCTTTCTGTTTGGTAGTGGAAAAGGGAGAGAAGATGCTAGTTGTGGTACGAGGTACCCTCCACCACGCACCGTATGGTGGATAGCGAAGTATGTATCTAGATGTAGATGTATTACAGTGTCAGATGACCCCTCAGAAGGAAGCGAGTAATGAGATCCCAGTATTTTCTAGTGAAGTCATTTGTGAACGTTGTATTCTACCAAGTACATCGAATGCCACATCTTCATGCAGTGAAAGTTTCAAGGACGGTCTGCATCCAAAAAGGATGGACATTCTGTCAATGTCAATGGCTCACGATGTGTCATCCATAGGTTGTGGACACGCAACAGGGAGGGAGGTCAGTACACAAAGCGAGTTGAACAAGGTCGCCGACGCATTACAACCCCACATGAAGACCGATATCCCGACATCCCTGCATTTTGGCGTCGTACGGATACCACCAAAGCACTGCAAGCTGATCTCAGAAGCGCCACTGCTGCCGCTGTGTGCGACCAGACTGTAATGAACAGGTTACAAGAAGGGACCTTACCACCCAGACGTCCTGTTCGAATACCCCGCTTGACACATCTTGCAACTCGCCTAATGCTCTGCCGTTCCCAAAGTCAATTGGCATTTCGCCACTGACGAGATGTGTTATTCAGAGACTAGTTCAGATATTACAATGTGATAATCGACTTCATGTGCGGAGACCATTAGTGAGCGGTATCTATCAAATGTTGTCCAAGAAATCGACAGGTTTCCAAGGTCCTGTTAAGTTGCGGGAGGCTTCGGTGTTGACAGCCATATAGATCTTGCCGCCACAGGGTATACCCAAAAGCCCCTGTTGGACCATGTGGTCACTGCTGCATTAGGTAGCGGCCATGACTTCCACCTAATGTCACGGCCCGTCAGCGGGTATATCTTACGAAACCAGGTCACTGAAGTAATGGAATGTCTGGCGGTCAGTCCCAACATAATCTCTATCGCTCACATGTGGGACATGCTTGACGAGTTTCTTGTCCTGTTCTGGCACAGATTCTCCAAGAACTCTCATAGGCTACCATTGAAGAATGGGAACGGATACCTCTCGGCGACCTCCGTAGACTTCTACGGAGCATGCCACGTAGGCGTCAAGCAGTGATAAATGTTCACCACAGGCATACACATTACTGATGTTCTCAAACGCCAATGAAAAGCACCCACGAACGGATAAGTGACTCTTTCCTCTTTGATTGCGACACCTTTTGGACATTACAGTTCTTTTTACGTAAACGATCGAGGATGTAATGTTGATTTGTTGTGCGCTTAGTTTCTGAAAGATGAGGATATGGTAACATACCTAGTCGTGAACTATTGCTCAATGGAGTACGACAGACGGCAAAGTCATGTTCCCTTAATTCTTTCGAGCAGTGTAGGTCGTAAAACGAATGCGTGCAGCTACTAAACTGTTGAGAGATTAACATTGTGACACTCTCATCTGATTTTACGCTTACAATAAGTACACAGATTATTGCAAACTCCCAGCTGCAAACACTGCACATCTGTAGCTCCTTTTCCGATTTCCCTGGATTTATTTACGGTGACTGTTCTGGTGTTACGTTGAGCTACGATAATTTCGGACAGCAGTGGTTAAATTATTCAGGCTAACGAGAGCATAGATTGAAAAATTCACTTAGTAATTCATTCTCGGTCTTACTGGCTGTCGTTTACCAACATTTGTCCTACGAGACACTACGCCAGCGCCCATACCTAGCATTTCAAGAATATCATGTGGTATACTACACCCCCACCTACGATACAAATTCGTTTAATGATGATTTAATCGTGAGTATAACCACATTTACATTATTTGTGTTTACAGTTTTATTTATGAGTAGGCATACTTCTAGTCCTCGTAATCTGTCATATTGTCTGTGCTGGAAAACACGTAGTGCGCAACTTCAATTGAGGATGATGAGCTGGGAGAAAGAGCGTCATTACGCCTATTTCTGAAACCTAACCTTGTGATTTTTCCATCACGTGTTTAAACATCATCTGTTGTACAAGTATTATGTTTCTTTACTTCTGTTTGAACGTGAGCTGTCACAACTTTCAAGGCAAATACTTACGTACCGCACAACGCACTTCCTATACATTCTCCAACGGGAAACTACTTAGCATATCCGCGCCGTTCTCGCGCTGAACAGATCAACCAGAGGCGAATCACGCAACTGTCTTTTTAAATTAGTCCCATTAATCTAGACAGCTTAAGCATTCTTTTTTAATGCGTGCGTTCTAGGGTATCATCGCTGGAAAATAATTCATCTTTCTACTTTATATGTAAAAACAGTGTTTGCCATGTACAGTCGTGGACAAAACGAGCGAGACCCCTCGCCTTTTCGCTATGCTGATCCGCACAGCTTTAAAGTCTGCTACACAGCATAACAGGCAAGGCGACGAAGTGCTACCAACATACTATGCAAGTTCGCTCAGCTGACGTGCTGAGATAGCTAGTAACATTGGCGAAACTCGCGCTTCGAAGACGCCACAGCATCGTCTGCCACCACTTCGTGAGAAACGAAGTACCTCAAGTATAAGCCAATGTGTTGTATTCGCATGTCTGTGACTATGACTTGGATCTAAAGTGTGGTTTTGGATAGTACGTATGCTCAGATTGCGAATCTAACATCATGAATAAAGACAAGGGGAAATGAATTAGGCGTCTTTCCTCTTCCGTAACATCAGATATATTTTAGTTATTCTTTCTTAAATGAACTGCACAGAAAATCATTCACCAGAAGTGAATAACTTTTTAGTAACACCAGATGATATTAACAGCTTGCCGGCGCGGGTTAGCCGTGCGCTCAACGGCGTCATATCGGGGACCGCGCGGCTGCTTGCACCGTCAGTTCGAATCCTTCCCCGGGCATGGATGTGTGTTAAGTTAGGTAGGTTTAAGTAGATCTAGGTTTAGGGGACTGATGACCTAAGCAGTTTGGTCGCATAGTTCTCTGAGCCATTTTTTGACCTTTCACGTAAATTTTCTTTACATAAACGGCCGTATCTTTAGATTGCGTTGACATAGCTCACTTTTTACACCACCAATGGACCATATACCGCATGAAGTGCGATACATTTCCGCTTATTACGTCCACCTGTACTCGAGGTAAACGTGTTTTAAGGGTTGGGTAGACAGATAGACGGTCAAGAAAATGAGACTAGTAGGATTCCATTTTTACCGATTTACGTGACGAAATCCTAACAACGAAAATAGCTGCCACAGTTACTGAAGATGAGGGCCGCATAATAATTTCCCCCACTCTTTATTCGAAATGTTCCAGTTGCAGTCGATATATCAGCTTATTAATAATAGCTACGCTTTCGATCCAAATCACGTTTACAGGAATGCAAATAAAATCCATTTGCCTATACACGCGGTAATTCAGATCCCACTATTAATGCCACCGCGTTTTAGATGTGCGAGCATTCCCATTGCTAGCTACCTTAAGGAACACTTCGGCTAATGAACGTTTTCTGGCTGTGGCACGTCTAATGGAGAATTCGAAACATTGTAGAATACGTTTGTTTCCTGGGGTGGTGCAGAATTATCCTACTAAATTTACTCACTAATAACAGTTTTTGTTATTTCGATGAACATCCCGAACGATTGACACATAAGCGGTGACATATAGCTAGACAATTCATGTTTTTGAGTCCAGAGAGCTTTATGCAACAGAAACTGCAGGTCATTTTGCTATTTTCGTTACGAAATTGCCTGCTTATTCATGTCTGGGGCAATAATAGAGGGCTATTTGCCTGGGTTGTCTGCTAGCGTAGTGAAGGAGTTTGCTACTGCAAGGGAGGTCTGGTTTGTTTTCGGTTCTAATCTCGATAGAGGCAGATACTCTATCAGTAAAGGAATTTTAAGAAATTCTCGCGCCCCCAATACGTTTTATCGCTACCTTTATTCTGTACCGGCGCCCTGTGAATGTCGATATGAAACTCTTGTAGAATTTCATACTTGTTACTGCCCACTTTTTCGGCTTCTGTCAATAACTGAACTGACTTAAGTGTGGCACTGAATGATTTTTAACTGAACTTCGTTATGAATCTTCACGCATTGCTAAATTTGCACACTTTCATTGTAGGTCAGCAACGGTAATCCAGTATGACTGGTCTGAACGTTGACACAGACAATTTCGACGCCGAATGCGCATAGTATTTTGCTAATTCGTAGCGGTCTACTGTACTTTGTCTTACTAAAACAGTTATGTTATCTCGATAAGCTGAAATTCATTTTTATTAGTACAGTTCATACTAATCAGCGTTTCTTCTTTCATTTGTATCTTATACTTAGGTGTTGTGGTTAACACAGTAATCAGCATTAATATAGTCTTACACATAATTGAAAACAGTCTGACAAATTTCGGATAGTTTTTCAATTTCACGCCTGTGCATAGTACGTTGGTAGCACTGCGTCGCCTTGCCTGTTATACTGTGTAGCCGACTTTAAAGCTGTGCGGATCAGCATAACGAAAAGGCGAGGGGTCTCGCTCGTTTTGTCCACGACTGTACGGTTATCCACGTTTTTACTATAAAGTCTTTATTTACAAACTTATAATAAGGTGCCTAGTGCGCAAACTTCGTTAAGAATGGCAGTCTATACTGACTTCGTACCACGTGCAAGTGCAAATATTATGGAAATATCGCTAAAACCTTGTAATTTTTGTGTATAGCAACCTAGCCAGATCAGTAGTTGCGGACGCAAGTTCAGATATTACGACCAGGGAGCCACTAATTTAAATGAAATAAAGAGAAACAAATTATAAAACACTAGCCTCTGACGGAATCAGTTTTTGCTGCACTGATGTACTTCTGTGCTCACATACAACAGAGTATAATCGTTGTTTGACGGCAATAATTTGAAAGAAGTACATCAGCAGGATCTAAATTCTCTCATTTAGCGCATTTAGCCATAGGTGTATAGTTTGCGGAGCAAGTAACTTCATTCCTTCGTAGCTCTAAGGACAAGAATACCATTAAAAATTATACCCATTATAAATATTTCAGAACGTACAATAAACTTTGATAATTGTTTTAAGAGTGGCATTCTGATATTAAAGACGTTAAATTTTAGGTTCCATTAAAGCGGCAAGAGCTTGATTAAACGCCTTTGCAGCCTGGATGCCCTTTTAATCCAGCCGTTGGAGGAAATTATGACTCTGAATTATATCAGAGGAGCTTTTGTAACGTTAACAGCTCTAAAGTTATTAACTTCCTTTTAATCTCACAGGACTTCGCATGCATTTCGCGAGACGTTCGCCACCAAGAGTCTTCAGCAACCCAGTAAGTTTCGCAAACTCTTTAGTGCACAAGCTGATACATAAACATGGAATATAAACAACACGATATCAATATGTATGAACTACATGCGCTCCTCAGCGCAAATCCCTTTCATTTAATTGCTTTAAGTTATCTTTGTTAATTGTTGAACGACTTAGTGTGCTCAGTAATTTTTATAAATGTGGTGGTTGTTGTTTTGCACCTGTCCGAAAGAACAGACACCACACATACGAGGGTTGGAATTTAACTAGTGGCCTCTATTTATTCACAACCGATACAAAAGAATTGAGTGTTTGCACCTGTTACTGTCCTTCAAAGTAGTCACCAGCGTTGTGTAGAACCCGTTGCAGCGATGTGGAAGGCGTAGTATACCATTAGCGGAGCCTGTTCTGTTGATGGTGCGAATGGAGCGGTCTAATGTTATGGTGATTCTCGTGTACGACTGTGATGGTGTTATCCTAACGCATTACGTTCCTCCACGGCAGACCGTGAATGCACAGTATTACTGTCCGTTTTTGGAGCATCACCTGCGACCAGCTTTGCGACACTTTCTGCGCAACCCACCCATCATTTTGCACGAACATGCGCGGGCGCATTCAGTGAAAGCTGTGGTTGCTCTGTTCGGTCGATGGGACTGGGAATTACTGTACCATCCACCATACTCCCCGGACTTAAGTCCTTGTGACTTTGATTTCATTCCAAATATGAAAGAACCACTTCGTGGCATTCGCTTCAGAACTGTTCTAGAGATTCGACAGGCAGTAGACCGCTCCATTCGCACCATCAACAGAAGAGGCTCTGCTGACGGTATACTACACCTTCCACATCGCTGGCAGCGGGTTCTACACAACGCTGGTGACTGCTTTGAAGGACATTAATAGGTGCAAACATGTAACACTTTTGTAGCGGTTGTATATAAATAGTTGCCACTATTTAAGTTCCAACGCTCGTATAATTATGGCGTGGACGACCACTTATCACCTAAGTGCAGATACTCACGACGCTCGAACTCTTACAGGATTCGGTGAAATACCGCGAGCAATGAGGATAATGGGCACGGGGGACTACATTTGTAGTGTGTGGATAAGTTGAGAATTTGAAAATGGTTCAAATGGCTCTAAGCACTATGGGACTTAACATCTGAGGTCATCTGTCCGCTAGAGTTAAAACTACTTAAACCGTAGCAGCCGCGTGGTTCCGGACTGAAGATCCTAGGACCACCCGGCCACAGCGGCCGGCTCTTAGAATTTGAATCTGACAGGAGGCGTGCTAGAGTAGTCTGCGGAATTGTGCTGACTACTGTATCTGGATGGCTCAGTGGTCAGCGCATCTGCCTAGTAAACAGGAGTTATGGGTTCAACTGTCCCCATTGGTCTAAATCAACGCCCACTGACATCTTACGTCATTAACCCCTTCGTTTCAGTAATTTTGATACAAATTTTGTTCCTTTTTTACCGTCGTTTTAAACTCGAATACCTTATTCTGACTATATCTGGAGGTCTATATAGCGCAGTTTTGTATCATTCTCTTGGATGATGCTTTGAAATAATGTAATACTTGACATGTAGCAAACTTTTTCTTCGTTTCTAATAAACTTTAAATTGTTGGCTCAAAGCAAACCTTTGGAATACTTCTAGGTCATAAAGTAATTTAGTTATTAGTTTTTACTCGGTCTACCAGTTTCTCTTAAATAAGCAGAAATAAGATGGTAGGAAGTACCTAAAAATTTTTCATTTCCTTTAGAGTATGAACAGGTCTTACGTTACAAGCCATATGAGTGTTGCTTGGAATCGGGCAAAAATGACTGGGTTTCTACCTCCTGCCACAGTTAATTCGCTGACTATAAGGTCTAGGCTAAGAAGAGTACGTTACTGACTAATAATAGGGTGAAGCGCGCGACTACGAAGCTTGTTACTACTGCATCCCTCTTGGATCCACTGTATTCAAGACGCAGCGTTCCTGTCAACGCCAACTTGTTGAGCGCCCGTAATGAGTTACGTGCCAGCCCCTGCCACGATGTCCTCCCGCGTACTTATTTTATTTTCTGTACGAGATGTGAAGGAATACTTCAGTTAAAAAGCTGCACGGATTTTCCACCCTTTTTTCCAGAGATATCTCGTGCTAATTCCCGCTATTCCAGCCGCTTACCTTTTTGAGCCTACGCCACTTCATTAAGACCTTTCATGTGCCGTAGCTGTCGACAGCTTGGAGGATGAAGTTTTGAAGCAAATCCACATTCCTCCTTCGGTACAGCTTACTCATATAGCCGTTCACCAAGCACGTTACCTGCCCAGAGATCGATGGTACAACAAGTTATTACTGCTACAGTGGACATTTGCAGTTTCACATTAAATTTATTATTTTCATATTTGAGATATTTTTTCTGGAGATCCCATCAAGGCAACCCGACTTGTAAATTGAAAAAAAAATAGAAAAAAACAAGCTTCTGACGATATCTTTTGTGGGCCAAAATACGTTTGTCCTCAGCTTTGTTGAAAATGAATCCTTATAGCAATATGGAAATCCCACATCACTGTCATGGGCAGAACGTGGTATGAACGGTTTGCTGCTGCTTTCCTCCGATCCGTTGTCTACTGTCAAGTGTTATCTGTGGAATGCTTCTACAGTGTAGTGCTATGGCCGCGCGGGGTAGCCGCTCGATCTAAGGCGCCTTGTCACGGCCCGTGCGGCTCCCCACAGTCGGAGGTTCCAGTCTTCCCTAGGGCATGGGTGTGTGTATGTTGTCCTTAGCATAAGTTAGTTTAAGTTAGATTGAGTAGTGAGTAGGCTTAGGGACCGGTTGTAACGCCAGAAATGCATATCCTCCTATTTCCATCTATTGTACCATAATTTTTTCCTTATTTTGTTACCTGAAGATATAACATTTCTGTGTCTTTATATATTGTAATTGTTTTAATATTTGTATATATATATATATATATTAATGCATTTATGTCGATGTATAATTGGTTTGTTTTGTAAATATTATTTGTATTTTACGCTGGGTCTTGCCTAGGGAAAACTATGCTATCGAACGAATACATCGATAGGTCGTGTGAAGAACGAAAGTGTGTAGGATCTTTGGTAGTGTTAACTCTGCCGCGTGGAGCGCGGACAACGAGGAGGGTCTGGTTGGAGTAGTGCGATTGAGCAGGTGCGTTGTGTGACGCTCCCGCAAGTTGCCGGGCTTTCGGGGTTTGGCAGCATGTAATTGCGATCGACTGGCTATGGTAGTTTCTATCACGGTGTCGCGGACAGGAAGCATTAGCTGGCACACATCAAGAGCCCGTTTCGCCTGGTGACCGTGTCGAGAAAAGACGCGCCAGCATCCAGCTTCTGCAACAGCGACGGCCGACAATGAGTGACTGTCGCCACCTCCTCGATCGGCGACTTCAAACCTTTAATCAACCAACAAGTAACACTAAAAGCACGTAAAGTTTCAGAACTGTATGGCAGACCTCAGCTTTTCAAACTGTTCAAATCACAAAATTACAGCAACGTAGCATGAACCTTTGTTGCTCATTGTCCCAATTGCATTGCGAAGCAGGGTCCCTTCCTTTTCCGAAATGAACCCGAGTGTCGTTGAAATTCAAAAGCCAGCATTAAAGCGTTATAATTCGATTTCACTGCTTTAATTTCAAAGTTTAGTTAAAGTATTCATAGCTGGCTACAATATTTAGATTACTCGCATACGTCATCATGACGCTAAAGCGCGTTTTGCTAAGTTTGCAATCGGAGACTTAGTACTTGTAAAAGCTCATGAGAAATCGAGCGAGATAGACAATGAAATCTCTAAATTTAAGTTTGTTTATAATGGGCCATATAAAGTCATTGGTATACCTCACACAAATGCTTATTGCTTAGAGTATCCAAGCTCTGGAAAACTATTAGGTATACGGAACATTGTCGACTTGAAATTGTACCAACCTAGGATTGATTAATACCACAGAATGGGTAATTTGTACAGTATGTAAATATAGAGTGTAATATTTAAGGATCTGCTAGGTTGCCAAGCTTATGCCTGACCAAGAGGTCATTAAAGAAGTTGTAATTAATAAGTAATTAATTTTGACTGAATGATTTAAGAGGAATTGATTAATAATCATTTGAAAAATCCAAGCTGCTAGTTTAAGTTTTCAGCTGAGTCACTGTAGATTGTTGTTGTTGTGGTCTTCAGTCCTGAGACTGGTTTGATGCAGCTCTCCATGCTACTCTATCCTGTGCAAGCTTCTTCATCTCCCAGTACCTACTGCAACCTACATCCTTCTGAATCTGCTTAGTGTATTGATCTCTTGGTCTCCCTCTACGATTTTTACCCTCCACGCTGCCCTCCAATGCTAAATTTGTGATCCCTTGATGCCTCAAAACATGTCCTACCAACCGATCCCTTCTTCTAGTCAAGTTGTGCCACAAACTTCTCTTCTCCCCAATCCTATTCAATACCTCCTCATTAGTTACGTGATCTACCCACCTTATCTTCAGCATTCTTCTGTAGCACCACATTTCGAAAGCTTCTATTCTCTTCTTGTCCAAACTAGTTATCGTCCATGTCTCACTTCCATACATGGCTACACTCCATACAAATACTTTCAGAAACGACTTCCTGACACCTAAATCTATACTCGATGTTAACAAATTTCTCTTCTTGAGAAACGCTTTCCTTGCCATTGCCAGTCTACATTTTATATCCTCTCTACTTCGACCATCATCAGTTATTTTACTCCCTAAATAGCAAAACTCCTTTACTACTTTAAGTGTCTCATTTCCTAATCTAATTCCCTCAGCATCACCCGACTTAATTTGACTACATTCCATTATCCTCGTTTTGCTTTTGTTGATGTTCATCTTATATCCTCCTTTCAAGACACTGTCCATTCCGTTTAACTGCTCTTCCAAGTCCTTTGCTGTCTCTGACAGAATTACAATGTCATCGGCGAACCTCAAAGTTTTTACTTCTTCTCCATGAATTTTAATACCTACTCCGAATTTTTCTTTTGTTTCCTTTACTGCTTGCTCACTATACAGATTGAATAACATCGGGGAGAGGCTACAACCCTGTCTCACTCCTTTCCCAACCACTGCTTCCCTTTCATGCCCCTCGACTCTTATAACTGCCATCTGGTTTCTGTACAAATTGTAAATAGCCTTTCGCTCCCTGTATTTTACCCCTGCCACCTTCAGAATTTGAAAGAGAGTATTCCAGTCAACATTGTCAAAAGCTTTCTCTAAGTCTACAAATGCTAGAAATGTAGGTTTGCCTTTTCTTAATCTTTCTTCCAAGATACGTCGTAAGGTCAGTATTGCCTCACGTGTTCCAACATTCCTACGGAATCCAAAATGATCTTCCCCGAGGTCAGCTTCTACCAGTTTTTCCATTCGTCTGTAAAGAATTCGCGTTAGTATTTTGCAGCTGTGACTTATTAAACTGATAGTTCGGTAATTTTCACATCTCTCAACACCTGCTTTCTTTGGGATTGGAATTATTATATTCTTCTTGAAGTCTGAGGGTATTTCGCCTGTCTCATACATCGTGCTCACCAGATGGTAGAGTTTTGTCATGACTGGCTCTCCCGAGGCCATCAGTAGTTCTAGTGGAATGTTGTCTACTCCCGGGGCCTTGTTTCGACTCAGGTCTTTCAGTGCTCTGTCAAACTCTTCACGCAGTATCTTATCTCCCATTTCGTCTTCATCTACATCCTCTTCCATTTCCATAATATTGTCCTCAAGTACATCTCCCTTGTATAAACCCTCTATATACTCCTTCCACCTTTCTACCTTCCCTTCTTTGCTTAGAACTGGGTTTCCATCTGAGCTCTTGATATTCATACAAGCGGTTCTCTTCTCTCCAAAGGTCTCTTTAATTTTCCTGTAGGCAGTATCTATCTTACCCCTAGTGAGACAAGCCTCTACATCCTTACATTTGTCCTCTAGCCATCCCTGCTTAGCCATTTTGCACTTCCTGTCGATCTCATTTTTGAGACGTTTGTATTCCTTTTTGCCTGCTTCATTTACTGCATTTTTATATTTTCTCCTTTCATCAATTAAATTCAATATTTCTTCTGTTACCCAAGGATTTCTATTAGCCCTCGTCTTTTTACCTACTTGATCGTCTGCTGCCTTCACCACTTCATCCCTCAGAGCTACCCATTCTTCTTCTACTGTATTTCTTTCCCCCATTCCTGTCAATTGTTCCCTTATGCTCTCCCTGAAACTCTCTACAACCTCTGGTTCTTTCAGTTTATCCAGGTCCCATCTCCTTAAATTCCTACCTTTTTGCAGTTTCTTCAGTTTCAATCTGCAGTTCATAACCAATAGATTGTGGTCAGAATCCACATCTGCCCCAGGAAATGTCTTACAATTTAAAACCTGGTTCCTAAATCTCTGTCTTACCATTATATAATCTATCTGAAACCTGTCAGTATCTCCTGGCTTCTTCCATGTATACAGCCTCCTTTCATGATTCTTGAACCAAGTGTTAGCTATGATTAAGTTATGCTCTGTGCAAAATTCTACAAGGCGGCTTCCTCTTTCATTCCTTCCCCCCAATCCATATTCACCTACTATGTTTCCTTCTCTCCCTTTTCCTACTATCGAATTCCAGTCACCCATGACTATTAAATTTTCGTCTCCCTTCACTACCTGAATAATTTCTTTTATCTCGTCATACATTTCATCTATTTCTTCATCATCTGCAGAGCTAGTTGGCATATAAACTTGTACTACTGTAGTAGGCATGGGCTTTGTGTCTATCTTGGCCACAATAATGCGTTCACTATGCTGTTTGTAGTAGCTAACCCGCACTCCGATTTTTTTATTCATTATTAAACCTACTCCTGCATTACCCCTATTTGATTTTGTATTTATAACCCTGTAATCACCTGACCAAAAGTCTTGTTCCTCCTGCCACCGAACTTCACTAATTCCCACTATATCTAAGTTTAACCTATCCATTTCCCTTTTTAAATTTTCTAACCTACCTGCCCGATTTAGTGATCTGACATTCCACGCTCCGATCCGTAGAACGCCAGTTTTCTTTCTCCTGATAGCGACGTCCTCTTGAGTAGTCCCCGCCCGGAGATCCGAATGGGGGACTATTTTACCTCCGGAATATTTTACCCAAGAGGACGCCATCATCATTTAATCATACAGTAGAGCTGCATGTCCTCGGGAAAAATTACGGCTGTAGTTTCCCCTTGCTTTCAGCCGTTCGCAGTACCAGCACAGCAAGGCCGTTTTGGTTAATGTTACAAGGCCAGATCAGTCAATCATCCAGACTGTTGCCCCTGCAACTACTGAAAAGGCTGCTGCCCCTCTTCAGGAACCACATGTTTGTCTGGCCTCTCAACAGATATCCCTCCGTTGTGGTTGCACCTACGGTACGGCCATCTGTATCGCTGAGGCACGCAAGCCTCCCCACCAACGGCAAGGTCCATGGTTCATGGGGGGACACTGTAGATTAAGGAATGTAAATATGATTTTGTAACTAGCTGTAAGATTTCATAAATATGTGATTTACTAGTCACTGCCGATGTACTTAGACGCTGTTTTAAGTTTCAGGCTAGTACATGCGTGTGATGATGGACAGTGTTGAGTTATCCACTGTGATAGAATTAATGGACTCCTTGAGATTACTCGGGAGTGAGCTTTTCCGAAAGAACTCAGTGAAAGGGACGTTCTGGAAATGCCGTTAAACAGGCGAGTGAGATCAAGCGTGCCGCACAGGCGAGCGCAACAATACTGGCGAGGCGGAGCCGCTGTCGGCTCTTGTGCCGCTCTCGGCATTCTTTGTACTTGCGGGTACGAAAGGCGGAATAGTTTTTCTTCCCGGACAGCTAATGTGAAATAATTCTGCTCTCAATATTTATGTTTTTGTCGATCTGCTGAATATTATTTTCTTGTTTAGCTTTAATTGGACTCTCATGACGAGAATATTAATTATGAAAAGGTTATATAAAAATGTGTATTCTATGTAATTAATAATTAATTTACGTATTTTGATCTACCTGTTTTTATGGCCATGTACTCTGATTAATTTTGTAAATAATATTCCGTTTCTAGATAGTGTTACGAATTTTGACGATTTTAGAATAGCTAAACCATTTTCTATTTTCTATGAATTTTAATATGTTGTCAACCTGTTTTATTTTGTGCAAGATGACAGAGTGGAATAAGATTAGGAGTGTCTCCACTTAATTATTATGCTTAATTAGACGAATGCTAAATTTTGATGATGTTTTGACCATATGCATATCCACTGTTTATTTTTTGGGACATTTTCTGAGTCTGTTTAGGTTACACGAACATCCTCAGACAATGTAGGGCACGTGTAACGCCGGAAATGCATATCCTCCTATTTCCATCTATTGTACCATAATTTTTTCCTTATTTTGTTATCTGAAGATATAACATTTCTGTGTCTTTATATATTGTAATTGTTTTAATATTTGTATATATATATATATATATATATATATATAAATGCATTTATGTCGATGTATAATTGGTTTGTTTTGTAAATATTATTTGTATTTTACGCTGGGTCTTGCCTAGGGAAAACTATGCTATCGAACGAATACATCGATAGGTCGTGTGAAGAACGAAAGTGTGTAGGATCTTTGGTAGTGTTAACTCTGCCGCGTGGAGCGCGGACAACGAGGAGGGTCTGGTTGGAGTAGTGCGATTGAGCAGGTGCGTTGTGTGACGCTCCCGCAAGTTGCCGGGCTTTCGGGGTCTGGCAGCATGTAATTGCGATCGACTGGCTATGGTAGTTTCTATCACGGTGTCGCGGACAGGAAGCATTAGCTGGCACACATCAAGAGCCCGTTTCGCCTGGTGACTGTGTCGAGAAAAGGCGCGCCAGCATCCAGCTTCTGCAACAGCGACGGCCGACAATGAGTGACTGTCGCCACCTCCTCGATCGGCGACTTCAAACCTTTAATCAACCAACAAGTAACACTAAAAGCACGTAAAGTTTCAGAACTGTATGGCAGACCTCAGCTTTTCAAACTGTTCAAATCACAAAATTACAGCAACGTAGCATGAACCTTTGTTGCTCATTGTCCCAATTGCATTGCGAAGCAGGGTCCCTTCCTTTTCCGAAATGAACCCGAGTGTCGTTGAAATTCAAAAGCCAGCATTAAAGCGTTATAATTCGATTTCACTGCTTTAATTTCAAAGTTTAGTTAAAGTATTCATAGCTGGCTACAATATTTAGATTACAAAAGCACAAATTAAGAGTGCGTGTTTTGTTACCGTATTTTAGCTTACCTGTGACTGCAGCTCAGCTTGGTACGTACAAAATTTTACTATTGTTAATTCTTCAGAATCACTTAATTCAAGTTCAAAGTTAAATCTCTTATTTCTAAATTGCGTAGAATCAAGTTGCTTTTGAAATGATTGTTGAGGTAGTCCAAGACTAACCGTACTGAATTTTGATGTGCTTCAGAAAGAATGCTCACTATTACCTTCAGTCACTAAATTAACTTTCGATTTTCCAGTTTTATTAATTCTTTTGCTAAATTAAGTCAGAGTGTAGCGAAATTTATTACTTCTGACAAACTCTCAGTTTTCACACTACACGTGTCAACCTTCAGTTGCCACGCTTCTAGTGCTAATTATATGTGTAATAACCTTTCTTTTTCAGTTACTATAGTAATTGTCCTTAGGACTGGCGACCGTAATTTCCCCCAAATCTCAAATACCTAATTACCGCTTGTTAATTGTTAACGTAACGGCCGCACATTTACTTTCTTTATTAACTTTACCCCTTTTCAAAATTAATTTCCACCAGTTTCATTTGCATTTTTCCTTTCATTTATATGTAACCCTTTCCTCCCTCTTTACCGACAGATTAACTTCGGTGACGATTGCTTTCCCAAATTTCCATTAGGTACGCGCAGTTTAATTTTTCACTGTCATTAAGGTCGATAAGTGAGGGGGAGGTTACACGGTGACCTCATTAGTTCGGTCCCACAAGACCTTAACACAAATTTCCAAAATTTTGTAGTGCTATGTTCATTAATGAAAGGTTGCTATAGACTGAAACGAATAAGATGAAAGTTGATTTACGTTTCTCAAGCAGCAACAAGTTGACCTCCTCAGTTAATGTGCATATCCGACGGACAACCACCAACAGGGTTGTACACCGTCCAGTCACCTTAATGTGACCACCAGCCAAAAGCGTGAATAACCATCTTTTTCACCTCGAGTCATGCAGAAAGAGAGTGACTGAGGTTCTGGTGCATAGGAGAGTACTGTTACCTCATTTTGGTGATCTTCGAACACTGAGAGCTGTATGACAAGTCGCATTGTTCTGCTGGTAGATGTCACCATTGCGAGGAAACACAAACTGTTAGTAGGAGAGGACATGGTCCCCAAGGATGCACACTTCTGTTGATGTATTATGCCTTCCAGAATGACGAGATTAACCAAAGAATGCCACGGAAACATTCCCCAGACCATTACGCTCCCTCCCACGGCTTGTAACGCTTTACGTCTACTTGACAAAGGCTATCTGTCCGATTGAGTGTAAAACGTGATTCGTCTGAAAACCCACCTGTCGCTCCAGTTGCGGTATTGCGCTGCAAATTCCAGCTTCCGTCGTCGATGAACAGCAGTCTTCATGGGTGCATGAACCACACGCCTGCAGCAGAGGCTTATACGCAGCAGCGTTCGCTGAACGGTCATTGAAGAGACTCTATTGCGGCCCCTTTTTCATCTGATCGGTCCGTTTCTCAACAGCTGCATTTTATTCGCCCGTACACATCTCCGCTGCTGTCGTTCACCCGTCATTCATGGCCCGTGGTGCACCACAGTTGTCTCGGCGCCGGTTTTCGATAGTGGTGTGACGACATAAGCGCGTGACAGCGTGTGAGATCGCTCTCTAAGTTTTCGTATATTTTTAGGTTTCAGATACTTATTTTAACGGTTTTTGTGATAATATTTACTATATAAGTGGCTTATTAGTGGTTTATTTATTCACCTCCGCCTTTCTTGTGTTATGACCTGATATTTGTGAGTGTTTCGTATCGAGCAACTTAACCTCTTACCTGTGTTTACATTCCGCGCTGACCAGTTGCAGCTGTAGCGGCGCATCGAAAGCTAAGTACTAATTAATTGTTTGTGTACAGTGGTTTATTTAGGAACTTTAGTAGTCTTCAATCGGTGTACTTAGTGTTTTCTGGTGAAATAATTTTAGAAGAAATTTTTGGGAACTATTTTCAATTTCGTTACTGTGTCATCAGACGTTTGATTTTCTTTCTGTGTTAGTCTTTGTTATATTCTCATTTGCTGTTGATTAATACTGTTAATAATAGTAGTTACTTCCCTTGTAGAGTAAGTTTGTGATTATTGTAGTCCGTTTTTTAACATTTTCTGATTGTACTAGCGGAATTGTACTAGCTGATTGTACTAGTGTGGGCTTTGCCGTAAGTTCGTGAGTAGTAGATTGCGGTGTGTGACTTGTTCGAAGTATTTTCGCTGGGTGGAATGCAGTGCGAAAGCCAGCGGGCATACTGGTGAGATCCTCACCTGGAACTGCAGGTTATGTAGCAAGAGTAAGTTGATAGAGGAGCAGGAGCGTAAGATCTGTGCCCTTCAGGTGCAGTTGAAAAACGCACAGTAGGAGCTAGATAGGATGAGGAGGGAGAATGGGGTTGGGGAATGGGAGCTGGCTGTTGGCAAGGGATCTGCTAGGAGAAGGAGATTTTCAGATAGTTTTACTATTGGTGTTTGCAATAGATATGACCAACTGTCAGAGTCTAGTGGAGAGGAATCTGCAGTAGCTGTAGATGTAGGAAGTATGCAGCAGACCTCAGTAGTTACGGTGGCTAGGACAGTTGCAAAGTCTAAGAGAAAGAAGAAGGTTCTGCTGTTAGGTAGTTCTCATGGTAGAGGTGTATGCCAGCAGTTGCAGGAAGTGTTGGGGAGTGAGTACCAGGTCACCAGCATTGTGAAGCTTAATGCAGGATTGGCTCAGGTGACTGTTAGCATATGGGGGTTATGTAGGGATTTTACTAAAGAGGATCAGGTAGTGATTGTGGGTGGGGTTGGTAATAGTATTCATAGGGATGGGGAGTATGACATAGATGGTGACCTGGAAAAGATAGCCACTCAGACTGGCAACACGAATATGCATTTCGTGAAACTGTTTCAGCGTCACGATCGGCCTCATCTTAATACAGCCGTCAAGCTTAATAACATGAGACTTGGGGGTGCGCTGATGACAGAAGGCATGAGTCACATTTCAGTGGTGTCGGTGGAGTCTATCAGCAGAACGGGTATCACTAGACATGGCCTGCACCTGAACAGGTATGGAAAGGGGAGGTTGGCAAAGCTTATAAGTGACAGTGTAAGTGGGGGTGATGGAATCACTCATGGGAAAATTCTTGTACTAGTGGCTGTTAGAGCTGCACCTTTTTTAGATTGAAGTCAGCTGATAGGTATTCCTGCTCAAGGGAAGTCTCTCTAACAAAGAAACCACTTTCGACAAACCTTAGGTATCCGAGTAATGAGGGAATTAATATATTTCATCAAAATATACAAGGTATTAGAGATAAAGTTAGTGAACTGCTTATAGATGTTGACTCTGAAATTATTGGTACATCGGAACACTTCTTAAATAAGGAGATAATTCAGAGGCTTTCTTTACCAGGATACAGATAGGCTGGCAACTTTTCTAGGAGCTCTTTGCGTTGTGAGGGAGTAGCCATGTATGTGAAAAACGGTATCCCATTTGAGTCAATTGATGTTTCAAAGTATGCACTTGAAAGGTGTTTGAATTTTGTGCGGGTGTGGTAAAACTTAGTGGAGTTAAACTTCTAACTGTTGTTATTTATAGATCCCCAGACTCCGATTTCACAACATTTTTGCTAAAGCTAGAGGAGCTACTTGGTTCACTTTATAGCAAATAAAAAAAGTTAGTTATATGTGGTGACTTCAATATTAATTGTATAAGTGATTGTGCAAGGGAAAGGATGCCAGTAGACCTCTTTAATTCATGTAATCTTATGCAAGCCGTGTTCTTTCCAACGAGAGTGCAAGGGAACAGTAGAACAACCATAGACAACATTTTTGTTCATTCCTCATTACTAGAAGGGCATTGTCTTAGCAAAAAAGTGAATGACCATTCAGATCATGATGCACAAGTTTTAACTCTAAAAAATTTTTGTGCTGCAACACATGTTAAAAATAGTTATCAACTTTTTAGGAAAGCTGATCCAGTTGCTGTAGAGACCTTTGTAAACCTTATCAAGGAACAAGAGTGGCAAGAAGTTTATAGTGCTGATACATTAGATGATAAATATAATGCTTTCCTCAAGACTTTTCTCGTGCTCTTTGAAAGTTGCTTTCCGTTAGAACGTTCAAAACAGGGTAGTAGCACAAACAGGCAGCCTAGGTGGCTGACTAGAGGGATAAGAATATCCTGTAGAACAAAGTGGCAATTATATCAAAACGTTAGAAACAGTCAAAATCTAAATGCAGCATCTCATTATAAACAGTATTGTAAGGTGCTTAAAAAAGTAATTAGGAAGGCAAAAAGTATGTGGTATGCAGATAGAATAGCTAAGTCTCAGGATAAAATTAAAACCATATGGTCAGTCGTAAAGGAAGTGGCTGGTCTGCAGAGACAGGTCGTGGATATAGAATCAGTGCGTAGTGGGAATGTCCATGTTACTGATAAGTCGCATATATTTACAGTATTTAATAATCACTTTCTGAATATAGCAGGTGAACTAAATAGAAACCTAGTCCCAACAGGGAATCATATAGCGCTTGTAGAAAAAAGTGTTCTGAGACTGTTACCTGAAATGCTCCTCCCTGATACTGACAAGAGGGAGATTGAATTAATAATTAAATCACTAAAGACCAAGAACTCGCATAGATATGACGGGTTATCTAGCAGAATACTGAAGTATTGTTCTACGTATGTTAGCCCAGTACTTAGCCATATCTGCAACTTTTCATTTAGGAGTGGTCGGTTTCCTGACCGATTAAAGTACTCGGTAGTGAAGCCACTTTATAAAAAGGGAGACAGGGATAATGTTGACAATTATAGACCTATTTCTATGCCATCGGTGTTTACTAAAGTTATCGAGAAGGTTGTATATACAAGGTTACTGGAGCATTTAAATTCACATAATTTGCTGTCAAATGTACAGTTTGGTTTTGGAAATGGTTTAGCAACTGAAAATGCTATATTCTCTTTTCTCTGTGAGGTTTTGAACGGATTAAATAAAAGGTTGCGAACGCTAGGTGTTTTCTTTGATTTAACAAAGGCTTTTGACTGTGTTGACCACAAAATATTACTGCAGAAGTTGGACTATTATGGAGTAAGGAGAGTAGCTTACAATTGGTTCGCCTCTTACTTTAAGAACAGAAAGCATAAGGTAATTCTCCGCAATATTGAGATTGGGTCCCAATGGGGCACTGTTAAGTGGGGCGTTCCCCAAGGGTCGGCGCTGGGGCCACTGCTGTTTCTTATTTATATAAATGATATGCCTTCTAGTATTACAGGTGATTCAAAAATATTTCTGTTTGCTGATGACACCAGCTTGGTAGTGAAGGATCTTGTGTGTAATATTGAAACATTATCAAATAATGTAGTTCATGAAATGAGTTCGTGGCTTGTCGAATATAATTTGATGCTAAATCACAGTAAGACTCAGTTTTTACAGTTTCTAACTCACAATTCAACAAGAACTGATATTTTGATCAGACAGAATGGGAATATTATAAGCGAGATGGAACAGTTCAAGTTCCTAGGCGTTCGGATAGATAGTAAGCTGTTGTGGAAAGCCCATGTTCAGGATCTTGTTCAGAAACTAAATGCTGCTTTATTTACCATTATAACAGTATCTGAAATAAGTGACAGTTCAACACGAAAAGTAGTCTACTTCGCATATTTTCGTACGATTATGTCATATGGTATTATCTTTTGGGGTAATTCTTCTGATTCAAAAAGGGTATTTTTGGCTCAAAAACGGGCTGTTCGATCTATATGTGGTGTAAGTTCGAGAACCTCTTGTCGATCCCTATTCAATAGTCTGGGAATTATGACATTGCCCTCACAGTATATATTTTCTTTAATGTCGTTTGTTGTTAGCAATATTAGCTTATTCCCAAGAGTTAGTAGCTTTCACTCAGTTAATACTAGGCAGGAATCAAATCTGCATGTGGAATGCAGTTCCTTGACCCTTGTGCAGAAGAGAACCACTTGTATGAATATCAAGAGCTCAGATGGCAACCCAGTTCTAAGCAAAGAAGGGAAGGCAGAAAGGTGGAAGGAGCATATAGAGGGTTTATACAAGGGCGATGTACTTGGGGACAATATTATGGAAATAGAAAAGGATGTAGATGAAGACGAAATGGGAGATAAGAAACTTCGTGAAGAGTTTGACAGAGCACTGAAAGACCTGAGTCGAAACAAGGCCCCGGGAATAGACAACATTCCATTAGAACTACTGATGGCCTCGGGAGAGCCAGTCATGACAAAACTCTACCATCTGGTGAGCACGATGTATGAGACAGGCGAAATACCCTCAGACTTCAAGAAGAATATAATAATTCCAATCCCAAAGAAAGTAGGTGTTGACAGATGTGAATATTACCGAACTATCAGTTTAATAAGTCACAGCTGCAAAATACTAACGCGAATTCTTTACAGACGAATGGAAAAACTGGTAGAGGCCGACCTCGGGGAAGATCAGTTTGGATTCCTTAGAAATGTTGGAACACGTGAGGCAATACTGACCTTACGACTTATCTTAGAAGAAAGATTAAGAAAAGGCAAATGTATGTTTCTAGCATTTGTAGACTTAGAGAAAGCTTTTGACAATGTTAACTGGAATACTCTCTTTCAAATTCTGAAAGTGGCAGGGGTAAAATACAGGGAGCGAAAGGCTATTTAATATTTGTACAGAAACCAGATGGCAGTTATAAGAGTCGAGGGACATGAAAGGGAAGCAGTGGTTGGGAAAGGAGTGAGACAGGGTTGTAGCCTCTCCCCGATGTTATTCAATCTGTATATTGAGCAAGCAGTAAAGGAAACAAAAGAAAAATTCGGAGTAGGTATTAAAATTCATGGAGAAGAATTAAAAACTTTGAGGTTCGCCGATGACATTGTAATTCTGTCAGAGACAGCAAAGTACTTGGAAGAGCAGTTGAACGGAATGGACAGTGTCTTGAAAGGAGGATATAAGATGAACATCAACAAAAGCAAAACGAGGATAATGGAATGTAGTCAAATTAAGTCGGGTGATGCTGAGGGAATTAGATTAGGAAATGAGACACTTAAAGTAGTAAAGGAGTTTTGCTATTTAGGGAGTAAAATAACTGATGATGGTCGAAGTAGAGAGGATATAAAATGTAGACTGGCAATGGCAAGGAAAGCGTTTCTCAAGAAGAGAAATTTGTTAACATCGAGTATAGATTTAAGTGTCAGGAAGTCGTTTCTGAAAGTATTTGTATGGAGTGTAGCAATGTATGGAAGTGAAACATGGACGATAACTAGTTTGGACAAGAAGAGAATAGAAGCTTTCGAAATGTGGTGCTACAGAAGAATGCTGAAGATAAGGTGGGTAGATCACGTAACTAATGAGGAGGTATTGAATAGGATTGGGGAGAAGAGAAGTTTGTGGCACTACTTGACTAGAAGAAGGGATCGGTTGGTAGGACATGTTTTGAGGCATCAAGGGATCACAAATTTAGCATTGGAGGGCAGCGTGGAGGGTAAAAATCGTAGAGGGAGACCAAGAGATCAATACACTAAGCAGATTCAGAAGGATGTAGGTTGCAGTAGGTACTGGGAGATGAAGAAGCTTGCACAGGATAGAGTAGCATGGAGAGCTGCATCAAACCAGTCTCAGGACTGAAGACCACAACAACAACAACTGTGCAGAAAGGAGTGCACTATTCTGCTGCATCCATTTTCAATAAGCTACCTCAAGAACTCAAAAATCTTAGCAGTAGCCCAAACGCTTTTAAGACTAAACTGAAGAGTTTCCTCATGGCTCACTCCTTCTATTCTGTCGAGGAGCTCCTGGAAGAGCTGAAAAATTAAGCAAATTCCAGTGTTACATTGTTTATTTTCTTTATTTAAACTTACGAATTGTCACCTAAATACGTTTCTTTTATTTCATTTTATCTGTTTCTACTATCGTGTTATAATTTCATGTATTGACTCGTTCCATGACCATGGAGACTTCTCCTTAATTTGGTCCCACGGAAAAATAAATAGTTAAATAAATAAATAGAAATAAAAAACCATTTTGCCATGCTCAGTATAATTTATCCAGTTGTGCACGCTTATAGTTTACAAATTTAGCCGTTGCAGAAATGCTTCCACCCTTGGCCCGAAATCCAATGAGCATGCCCTTTTAAATGCGAGATAACGACTGCACTATTTTTCACGTCATGCTTTATATACTCTCCACTTCTAGTGCTGCCACCCGTCGTCTGTCAGTGATTATTGCTCATTGACCTCGGACACAGGCAGTGGTCACGTTAATGTGACTGAACCGTGTATGTGTTCGCTCCACACGCCTCTGCAGAGCGGTTTGGGATTCTATCCAAAGCCGCTGCTCCGAGGCTGTATAAGTTCGACACCTACCGCGCTATCATATCCTTGTTTGCCAAAAAATTGTGACGACCTGCCACGGCTTTCTCTATAGAACATCTCAAAAAAAAAAAATGGTTCAAATGGCTCTGAGCTCTATGGGACTTAACATGTGTGGTCATCAGTCCCCTAGAACTTAGAACTACTTAAACCTAACTAACCTAAGGACATCACACACATCCATGCCCGAGGCAGGATTCGAACCTGCGATCGTAGCAGTCGCGCGGTTGCGGACCGCACATCTCACATCTGGCAGCATGTGGCAGTGAGACTCATAGAGAGCGCAGATATGCCTCACACAGAGAGTATCCCTGGGTGCTCCTGAGAGCTACAACACCAAGAAAAATCGCTTCCCGGCTTTTGGCAAGATCAATGTGAAGTTCTTTTTTATTTTAAAAAAATTAGAAAGGAGATTGGGAAAGGATAGGTGCTTTATTTCAGTTTCTGTAATAAAATGTTAGATTATCTGTCAGTTCAATTTTTGCACATCTTTCTTGTCCTTTAAAATACAGACACGGACTCAGTCTCTAATTCAAAAGTGCGATAAGCAATAACATGTCTGCAACTAATTGCCTCCAATCCTGCGACGGCCTTCACTGTATCTCTTGGATAACATACAACTGCAGCAGTCAGCCAATCATTATCATGTTGATTTGTATTTTTCTGCTCCAATGTAAAGTTAGTCGTCGTGCAGCTCCGCGTGCAAGAGCATTGGAAGCCGAACAGGAATGCCACGGTATAGGAGGAGGTTTAGGCGTTCCCGCCAGACGGTGTATAAGGCCACTGACAATATACAAGTGACCTTGAGTAGTAATGTTGCCAGCGCAAGTTGTTCCGTGTTTTGCGGATGTTTTCTTAACTTTACACTGGAGCAGAAGCGTAGGCATCAACATCGTAATGGTTGGGTGACTGCTGCGATCGTATGTTATCCAGGAGATACAGTGTAGGCCGTCGCAGGACTGGAGACTTTTAATTGCAGACATGTTATTGCTCGTCGTACCTTTCAAGTAGATGAGGTGTTCAACAGGGAAAATGGTAGTCATATTTCACATCAAATACGCCATTTGTTATGAGGACAAGGAACCATCCTGTCCGTGTCTGTATGGTTTAAAGGACAAGGAAGGTGTGCCAAAATTAAAGTGAGAAGTGCACCTTTGGAAAGCAATATAGCAGCGAATCACCGTAGGATGGAGTCGACAAATCCTTCCAGTATGTGTGTGGAAGCAGGTATCTATGAGCAGGTCACGCAATTCCCTTAAATTACGGCGCTGGGTTGTGGGCGCAGAGCTGGTGTCCGATATTGTTCCAGATGTTTTCAAATGGTTCAAATGGCTCTAAGCACTAAGGGACTTAACATCTGAACATCTTAACTACTTAAACGTAACCAACCTAAGGACATCACACACATCCATGCCCGAGGCAGATTTCGAACCTGCGACCGTAGCAGCCGCGTGGTTCCGGACTGAACCAGATGTGTTCACTGGATTCACGTCAGGAGAATTTTGATGATCAAAACATCAGCGTGAGTTTTCTGTCATGCCCCTAAAGCCACCGCAAGACGATTCTGGACACTTGCCCTCATGGAAGGTGTGATCGCCGTAGGGGAAGACATCAGTCAACAAGGGATAGAGGGAGTCAGCAATAACGTTCACATAGTTCACAGCCACTCACGAATGAAGAGATACACTGGAAGTTCTGTTAGGCTATAGATACTGCAATAATGAATATCTCAGTAGGCAGTTTAGTTCAAGAGCAATGCACATGTGAAATTTAAAATTTTCCCGGCGATGTAAGTGTACGAAGAGATATCGGGTTTGCAGGCGGTCGTCGTAAACTTCACTTCCGTCAGTATATCGTGGAGCGAAGTTTACGACGACCGGCTGCAGTCCCGAAATCTCTTAGAACAGGAACAGACATCTCTAAAAAGGGCGACCATAGAAATTGGAGAGAAACGTATGTATAAGGAAGTTAACTACTAAGAAACCATGGTAAGAGCAGAAATATATCAGTTGGTAGAAGAAAGAAGGAAGTACAAAAATCTTCAATGAAATTCAGGAATACAAAAATACAAGTCACTTAGGATTTAAATAAATAGGAACTGTAGGGAAGCTAAGGTGAAATGGTTGGACGAAAAATGTTAGGAAATCGAAAAAGAAATTATTGTGAAAGGACTGATTTAGCATATAGAAAAGTCAAAACAACCTTCGGTGCAATTACAGGCATGGGTGGTAACATTAAGAATACAATGGGAATTTCATTGTTAAATGCAGAGAGAGCACATAGGTGGGAAAAATACAATGAGAGCCTCTATGACCGGGAGTACTTATCTTATGATGTGATAGAAAATGAAACAGGAGTAGATAAAGAAGAGTTAGGGAACGCAGAATTAGAATCAGAATTTAGAAGTGCTTCAAAAGATTTAGATAAGGCAGAAGAGATAGAGAAAATTCTGTCGGAACTTCTAAAATAATTGGGAGAGTAGAGGCAACAAAACGATTATTCACGTTACTGTATAGAACGCATGAGACTGGCGATGTACCATCAGACTTTCGGAAAAAATCATCCACCCAATTACCAAGATTGCAAGGGGCGACAAGCGCGAGAATTATCGCACAATCAGCTTAACAACTCATGCATCCAAACCGCTGACAAGAAAAATATAGAGAAGAATGGAAAAAGTAAACTGAGTATGTATTGGATGATAGGAAAGCTAAAGACACCAGAAACGCAGCTCTGACGTTGCGGTTGGTAATGGAAGCCAGGATGAAGAAAAATAAAGACACGTTTATAGGATTTGTTGACATGGGAAAGCGTTTAAAAATGTAAAATGGGGCAAGCTGTTCTAAATCCTGAAAAAAAAGAGGGGTAAGTAATAAAGAAGAACGGGTAACATTTTATAGTATGTACAAGACCCAAGAGGGAATAGTAAGAATGGAAAACCAAGAACTAAGTGCTCGAATTAACAGATGCGTGAGACTGGGACGTTATCTTCCGCCGCCGCTGTTGAATCTCTACGTCTAAGAGGCAATGATGGAAATAAAAGAAAGATTTAAGAGGGGCATTAAAATTCAAGGTGAAAGGATATAAATGTTAAGATTCGTTAATGGCATTGCTTTCCTCAGCGAAACAGAAGAAGGATTACAGGATACACTGAAAGGAATGAACCATCCAATGAGTACAGAATATGGATAGATAGTAAATTGAAGAAATACCAAAGTAATGAAAAGTATCTGAAATGAGAATATCGAGAAACATAACACCGTAACTGATGATCTTGGAGTAGATGAAATTAATTAATTTTGCTGCCTAGGCAGCAAAATAAAAATAACCAATGACGTACGTAACAAGGTGGAGATGAAAAGCAACTAGCTCTGTCAAAAAAGGCATTCCTGATCAAGAGAAGTCTACTAGTATCTAACACAGGTATTGATTTGTGTAATAAATTTCTAAGAACGAACGTATGGAGCACAGCATTGTATGGCAGTGAGACATGGTCTGCAGCAAAACGGGAACAGATGAGAATAGAACCATCTGAGATGTGACTTTATAGAAAAATGTTGAAAATTAGGTGGACTGATAAGGTAAGGAATGAGGAGGTTCTCCGTAGAATCGATGAGGAAAGGAATGTATAGAAAACACCGACAAAAAGGACAGGATAATATGACATTTATAAAGGCGTCAGGGAATAACTTCCATGCTACTTGGAGTTGTAGAGGGTAAAAACTGTATAGGAAGACAGAGATTGCGCGACATCCAGCAGATGATTGAGGACGTGGGTTGCAAGCGCTGCTCTGACTACGAGGCAGCAAAAGGCCAATGATGTTTACGACATTCGACACCACACATATTGCTTACCATACAACCAAAATATTGTCTGCTAATAGCAACAGTGGGCGGATTGGAGATATCCAATGATGAGCACAGCCACTTCCAGTGGTGTTGACATATAGCAAAGCTGTGGCAACGATAAACAAGGCAAGCATTGTGTTATATTTACAACAACAGTCGTCGAAGTTGACATTTCGTCAGAAACGAACCCAAACAATTTCATAGAGTGAGAAGGAAGCTCCAGATGAAATATTAGCGTTTCTGCAAGATGAATCAGTGGAATGTGTGATGGCGTGTATACGCTCGACGTGCGGACAGTCTACATGAGGATTGCAACGATGACAATACATGCTTAACAAGTGAAACTGATATTGAACCAGGTGTCGAGATATGTAGTTCATTATCCTGAAACGTAGTAAAGAACGATCGTTGTCCAAGCAGCGGCCGCTAAAATTAATTGTCCGAGCGGTTCTAGGCGCTTCAGTCCGGAACCGCGCTGCTGCTACGGTCGCAGGTTCGAATCCTGCCTCGGGCATGGGTGTGTGTGATGTCCTTAGGTTAGTTAGGTTTAAGTTGTTCTATGTCTAGGGGATTGATGACCTCAGATGTTAAGTCCCATAGTGCTCAGAGCCATTTGAAACATTTTTGAACTAAAATATTCAATATTTCAACCACGATTTAGTGGTTTTCATTAGGTCATAAATTAATCAAACTGTGGTGTGAGTTTATTAATATGTCATACGATCATTGAAGTCAAGTTTCCTAGGCATTAGAACTAAACTGCAGCTGGGCGTTATTAGGAGAGAGGGAGAGGCTGTCTGATAATTGTTAGCCCACAACGAATGGTTGGAAACATTGCATTGGCAAGGTTTTCCTGATGTTAGTCACAGAATTTCGGCGCCAGTTGTGTGCGCGCCGTTTGTTTAGTCGGCTGCGAGAATGACCGATTAGGCCACTGTAACTACAATCACACTAGGCCCATCGTACCTCGATTGCTGGTAGCCATGATACCGAGAGCCTGTAGCCGTTCTCTGTATTGATGTTCTTAGGCTCCTTCTGGGTTTGAGCTGTATTTCTTACTTTGTGTCCTTGTCCTCGCAGGTACACGGGCATTCCGAAGGTCTATAAGGTGGCCACAGTCCCGATGGTGCTGTACAAGTGCCCACTGTTGTGCTGCTCCATGCTCTGTACGTGGGTGCTAGCATCTCTTCCGATTTCTCCTGTTTATTTATCTATTTATTTCTCAAGTAAAGACCTGCTACTTGTAGTTATATTGCATGTCATACATTATGTGATTTTACGTATTAGATAATACAAATTCAGTTTTATTACTACAAATTTTTTTGAGGAATTTATAAAAGGATAAAAAACAAAAAACACAAAGTCCGAATGTATATACACAATTTTGTTTAAATTTGTTGTTAACTTAGATAATGACGATAAATAAGATTCTTAATAGGCTATGGATGTATTTTAAATTAGAGTTAAAAGTGTATTTAATGGAATAAATAAGAGATGGCAATTTGATTTAGATACGATGTGACAGTTCTTCTCGTTATACCTTCTATTTATTTGGTTACATCTGATGCATACGTTGTCTTCACTGTGGTAATAATTAATAATGTATTGATCAATTAGGTTACAATATGTTTCCGAAAATAAGGTAACAGTGGAGATTAGGAGTTGTTTTAATATGTGATAGTCAGGTGCATAAGGTGCGAGGGCTCGGTAAAACTTCGAGCCAGTCACACCTGAAGCAGAGAAAGAAATGTTACGTGATATGAAATGGTATAACAACCAACTAAATAGAGAGTTACATTTTCACACTGATTCGATTTAGTGTTGGAGAACCTTAGCTTACTTTCGCTATGTTTGTATGTGTATCTCGTCTTTACTTCGTGTGTGTGGATATAGCACCTGACAGTGCACCTGTGTCGTTTACTATGTACTGTTGATCTGTCAGTTGAGGAGCCTGTCTTATGCTAGCGTATGGTCTCTCCTGTTTGTAAGCCACATGTAGCATCCACGATACTTTGTCTGCAATGTTTTTTTTTTGTTTTTTTTAATAGAGTACTAGTCATCTTGTCTGCTCATTAACTGTCCTATGTCTTGGTTACTTAAAGTCTGTCTTATAAGTCCTAGGGAATCGCAGGCGAGCACAGTGTGTTCAGGTGTGCCATTCCCACCACAGGCACAAGTGTCAGTTGTTTAGGCCAAACATGTGGAGATGCACGGGACAGAGGCCATGGCCAATGAGAAAGGGCACCATGCCGCCTTTTGGGTTTGTGTACTTCAAATTCATCCGCTCTCGGCTCGCTGGCCGGTGTGGCCGTGCGGTTCTAGGCGCTACAGTCTGGAACCGAGCGACCGCTACGGTCGCAGGTTCGAATCCTGCCTCGGGCATGGATGTTTGTGATGTCCTTAGGTCAGTTAGGTTTAATTAGTTCTATGTTCTAGGCGACTGATGACCTCAGAAGTTAAGTCGCATAGTGCTCAGAGCCATTTGAACCATTTGAGCCATCCGCTCTCGGATACTGAGAAAGAAAGAGTAGACCTGTCTTTTCTTATCAATTACGTCCCATTGGTCTGCCACGTATAACTTCTCCAATGGTTTAATTTCCATTTGTTGGTTATGTCTTGTCCAGTTATTTCTCTTATTTTGTCCCGTCTTCCGCTCTGTAGCCAGTAGGCCTCTGCTCTGTGGCGAAATGTAATGTCTATAGGGAAAACTGCCAGTACCGCACACAGTGCTTTAATCGAGATCTTTCAGAAAGACCCCGAGATACTGAGTAGAACACTCCTCTGGCCGCGCCTCACATTAGTTTTATGCGTATCTAAGCGCAATCTATGTGCCCAAACACTAGTCGCAAAACAAATAATTGACTCATAGAGTGCAGTGTAATATGTCCTCATTGTGCCATTGTATCGTATAGCGTTCAGTCTAGCAAGTTTATGCATGAGTTTCGTAGCTTTGTTAATTGTTAGCCTGGCATGTTCGTTAAAGTGTAAATGTACGTCAGTATAAATGCCAAGGTATCTAGACATAGCTTTCCTTTCTTTGGATATGTTGTTGATTGACTTTATAATTGGATTTCTTTTCAGTGTGCCCCTTAGAAGTAGTTAAACAGTTTAGTTAGTTGCTACTGTGAGTGTGTTGCTGGTGCACCATTCACCGATGAATACGAGGATCCGCGTTGCTTTGCTCCAATAGGGGCCTGGAGTTTGCAGATACCATAAGCATAAGGTCATCAGCGTAGGCAGCCATCCCATTTGCCATGTCGTTGTTTTCAAATGCATTCAGTAGTGATTGTATGGCTGTCCCAGAGAACCGGTCTGCACATGGATCCTTGCGGACAACTCCTTGTTACGCTCTTTGTAACCTTACGCGACCAGTCTTCCATTCCACTACTCTGCTTTTACAGTAATCTCTAAGACTATTGTACAGAGCCAGGGGAGTACTCATCTCTCTAAGAATTGCAAACAGTGCCAGCCACCAGAGGTTGTCAAATGCACCAGCTGGGATTGCTACTATTTATTTATTTGTGATGTATTCAGTGTCATTTCAATGGCCCCGTTTACTGCACCGTCGATGGATTTATGTGGTCGAAAACCAAACTGATGTGGGCTAAGGCCGAAGAGCTGCCGTTGAGAGTGAGTTCTGAAGTCTGTCGCACCTTTGTCAGAATGTTAATGAGGCATGCCCTTGCCACTGTTGAATTTTGCTTTCAACACGGCAAGGCATGAGTCCCATCAGGCCGCTCCAGCTTCCTTCCTTTTCACCCACCCAGTTAACTCCCAGTCTGTGAACTTGCAGGACATTGGAGGTTTACTCCCTAATAAAACACCTGATGTTCTTCAAGATGAATGGCGAAGGGCAAAGAGGGACATTGTTTTAGTTAAAATCTTTGGAGGTCAGAAGCAGGAAGGTGTGATATCGAGAAAGTTAGCGCCGCACTTCATCAGTCCTTAGCGCATCTTTGGGGTGCGCAACTCCTGTCAACTTGCGCACCAAGAACGAAGAGACTGGGCAAGTCGAGAGAGTACGCATTAGCCAAGACAAAAGTTGTAGCTCCAACCGATCAAAGCTTGTTGGCCAATCTCGCCCTGGTGGACGAGGTTTTGGGGAGGAGGCTGAGCGTGTTGCAAGATGGATACCTCACGCACGTCTTGCGGGTATGTTTGTGATGCCGCGATGTGAGCCTCTCTATGGGTTGCTTAGACGGAGCAGGCTGGGTCGGCGAGCAGAGGAAATTTCTGGTGGTTCCCGTTGAACGAGATCGCGAATGGTCTGTTTTGGCTACGAGGCGCTCGTTACGAAAGGACGCTCTTTGGAGCTCGCTAGGGGAGTATGGAGAAACAGCGTAAACACACCAAGAAGGATACTCCTGCAGCAGGGACGCCACCAGAGGCAGTTTCTGTTTTCCAGATGTCGCTGTTGGTGCTGGTCTTTTGGAAGGATGAAGACCTGCTGCTGCTGGACTTATGACTCGGTGATCGCCGCAATCAGCCCTCGTGCGTTGGTGGTTTTTGTTTAGATCGGGCAGTGGAGTGTATAGCACAGTTCTTGGAATATTATTCGGTAGCCAGCCCGTTTGCCCTCTTATGGTGCACCACTTACTTATTTATTTCGACATGTGTCTGTACTACTTATTTAGCATGCCTCTGGCGTGTTCATGTGAATCTCTCATCGCTGTGCTCACTCAGCCTCCCTCTTGGATGTAATTTGTTTTCGCTTTTGGCTTCTATTGCCAGGCGTTTTCGTTTTATTGTGTTCACCTGTTGTATTTTAGCATGTTTGGCTATCTGAGCTACCTTGTGGTACTTCACGTTTGAATTTGTTAGATGTTGCAAACCCATCTCGAGGCACCCCTCTTTTTTTTTAATTACGTTAAAAAGGAGAGAGTGTAATACATGTTTCCTGACTCGTCTTAAAGTGTTCTGGTGTGTTATAGAAATCAGTTATAATCTGGTCCCTCACGCCAGCGTTGGCATGTGCCTGCGCTGCCTGAGTGGACATTGTGTACGCTTGTTTTTATTGACGTGGCGCCTAGGAGCCTTGACCAATCTTAGGACATGCTGCTGGCGAGCAAGCCTTCAAGGCACCAGTTCTGTCCATATTTTTCCTCTTGTGTTTGGTATTTCTATCTTTTACCTTTTTAAAGTTTGCTATTGTGTCTGTGTGTGTGTGTGTGTTTATTTTTTCTTAACTAAAGAATCCTAAACATGTTTATTAGGACATTTGGATGAAACTTAACGAATGTTGAAAGAGCACCCAATTCTGTAAGCTATCTTGTTGTAAGTTTTAATGGTTCTGTTATATGTTCTTTCCAATGAACTAGTGATTCCCTTGTTAAAATCACTTTAATTAATAATAATGTCCTTGTGCTCAAATTGCATTTGTTATAACAATAATTTTGTGGCCCAATAAATTTTAAATGTTTTAAACAAACAATGGCTGATCCCCTCTCCCCCTCTCCCATGGTCCCACCATTCTTAGTGTGTTAAGACGAGCACAGGCAGTGGCACCATACTGCCATGTGCAACCCTGCATATGTACAGGAAATTCATGTACGTTTTGTAATTGATGTTAAAAGGGAGTTTTTTAAAGACTAGTTATAAGACATTTGAGAAATACTTGTTGCTGCTTTGTAAATATCTTTAGTGATCCTTAAAGATATTTATTTGTCTTATCGCCCCAGCTGCCTTATATCTCACTATTAAGCTGTCGTACTCTTCGGTGACTGTGTCCTAGTTCCTGCAGCTAAGTGTCACATTGTAACTGTTCGTATTAATAAATTTTTGACTTCGTTATATGCCCATGTTAAAAACTAGCACTTTCTACTTCCCATGCCCATGCTCCCCACCATCTCACTTACGCAGTGTGTTGAATTTCTGAACGAACTTTATGCAGCTCTTCTTCTACATGCGGCTAAGTAACAGCGTCATTGACGGAAGAGCACGGGGCTTAACGCAGTTTGCTCTAAGGACTTATGAAAATGTCCATTGCTATCGGAGATAGAAAGGATCCCATTGATTCTCTTCGAGTTTGCTCATAAAATTTGCCACGCCGAATGAATTAGGTCGACGACAAAGATAACCGCACTACGCAATTGATATCAGGCAGCATTCATTCCCAAAGAATGGTAATAGCTTCCTCTATTGGTATGGTGCTGAAGGGCTAAAAACATCTAAGATATACCGTCCTAGAAGAAAATATATAGAAGCATTCTCAGCCTGAGGAAGGCCACTGGAACATGGTCGAAAAGTGGAATACCATAGTATTTCAGCAAAGTATTTTATAAGATAACTCGGAATTATACCCGGAATGATTGTAGTGTGAGAGATCCGGTAAGCTGCATTCAAGGTTAAATGAGAGTCGACTTCAGAGGGAGAGAATGACCTATTCAATAACCTGCGGCTATGTGCTTCTTAAAAATAAATATTTGTTTGTCTCATCTCCTTAATTTGTTTAAATTTATCTGGCTATTAAGGTGTCATATTCTTTGATGGTTGCAAAGTAACTCTTGTACAGTTGTGCGCAAGATTTTTTACAACAATGATTTCTAAAAAAATGTTCAAATGTGTGTGAAATCTTATGGGACTTAACGGCTAAGGTCATCAGTCCCTAAGCTTACACACTACTTAACCTAAATTATCCTAAGGACAAACACACGCATGCCCGAGGGAGGACTCGAACCTCCGCCGGGACCAGCCGCACAGTCCATGACTGCAATGCCTTAGACCGTTCGGCTAATCCCGTGCGGCAATGATTTCTATTTTACTTAAAGTAGGAACTAGTAAATTCACAACTATGGAAATTTTACTTTTGGTCTTCTTTTGCGTACAATAACAACGTCATGTTGAATATTAACAGCACACACGAGAGGAGAGTAGAACCTTTTGAAATGTGATGTTACAGAGAAATGTTGAAAATTATTCAAGTCGATCAAGTAACTGACAAACAGGTACTGCACTTTACAGCACAAGCGGACGAAAAGGAGGGTTGGGTTGGTAGGGCAAACAATGAGACATCGACGAACTGAAAGGGGAGATCAAGGCTGGCAGAACCGGCTACGCATGTATGAAGAAAGAGTCACAGGACACATTAGCATTCAGAACAGCATTAAACCACTCTTCGGATTGAAGACGACAATAACACTGACTGTAATTAGTTTCTAAATAATATATAACAGCAAAATAAAAAGCTTAGTCAGCATGTGCGTAATATCAACACATATTGCGCCGGACCAACATGACATTGTCACATATCAGATTTTTATCTTATTTTGAATACATCAGATGTATAACGCAAAATTATTTTTCTGGTGCAAGTCTTTCCAAACCCCTACACCTTATTTGTATAATGGCTAAAGAGAAGTTATGGACGGACTAATACTTTTTTCCCTCTGTCGTTCACAAAGTGACTATGATACCACGTTATTACCCGCATACCCAATGAAGAATCGATTGTACTAGTAAGACATAGTTGGAGTTCAGATACTGCTGAGAACAGAACGACACGGAATTTGTGAAAGGACACCGCATATCGTTCTGATGGCAATGTTTTTCCTCCTACAATATCCACTAAGAATATACAAAATTATTCCAGGATATAATACCATAGGACGTGTTCGGATATAATGCATTTTCATTGTCTGTGGCTACTGGAAATAGGGGGGGTAACATCACAAAGTGTTTACATAAAGTCAAATATATTGAGTGTCCCAGGCCGTAAGGGTCAAAATTACGCGGACGCTAGAGGATCCTTAATTGATATAAATAATTAATTGTTGCAATTGAATTTTTCATCTCGAAGGCGCAGTTCGTGTGATACACGTATCTCAAAACATCTAGAGTTTCACGTCAGCATAATCCTAATTGGAAGCAGTGTATCACCTTGGTTGCATACTTACGATAATGTGGGTTTTACAAGCCACAAATAACTGGCCAAGGTTATCCACCCACAAACAATTGTTCGCATACTTGAATTTGCGGAGATTATGTTGGATCGTGTGGGAAAACGCTCGGTAGCAATCATCAGTCAAATTGCACTAGTAATGCACTCTTGAAAGAACTTAATGGAGAGTTCAGGTGGGCAGCAGAGTACTGGTGGGGCAGCAGTTACACTTCTCAGGTAAACACGCGCAGGCAGTGTTACCAGGCAGTACTGAAACCATCTTTCAGCTCTGTAAATTGTTCACAGAAATACCACAGTGCAAAAGTTCTTACAATTAAATAAAGTACAGTTCCTGTACTACGATTACAATCATTTGTTTCCCACAATGCCGGCCGTAGTGGCCATGCGCTTCTAGGCGCTACAGTCCGGAACAGACCGCTACGGTCGCAGGTTCCAATCCTGCCTCGGGCATGGATGTGTGTGATGTTAGGTTTAAGTAGTTCTAAGTTCTAGGTGAATGATGACCTCAGAAGTTAAGTCAGTGCTCAGAGCCATTTGAACCATTTTCCCACAATGAGATGATTCCTGCGGTGTGCCATTAAAATGGTTCAAATGGCTCTAAGCACTAAGGGACTTAAAATCCGAGGTCATCAGTCCCCTAGACTTAGAACTACTTAAACCTAACTAACCTAAGGACATCACACACATGCATGCCCGAGGCAGGATTCGAACCTGAGACCGTAGCGGCAGCGCGGTTCCGGATTGAAGCGCCTAGAACTGCTCGGCCACAGTGGCCGGCGGTGTTCCATTCCTAAGTACTTACTCATACTCGTAATGTTACTCTCACCCTGTGTAGGCGTATAAACTGTACCTTTGTCATTTAAATGCAGACGTAACTGACTGGACTGTCGGCAGTTACGAACAGAATGACTAAAATTGCACTTTGAAATGGCACACCGGCGAAATATGCGGATAATGGAGGACAAATGACTGTGATTGTAATATAATACTGCCAACATGGAAAATGGAATGGTCTTCTAATTAATTTGTAGCTATGATTCCCGATTTGAGGAAACTTATCTTACAGTTTATTTTGTTCATGGATGAAGCCTCTTGCAACAGCTACAGTAATTTCAGGGGTGATGGAAATTAATACGACATGCTCGTCTTATCACGAGCAAAGAATTCATTATCAGCTTGTTGGTTGAAACTGTACATGATCGACTAAAAGAAGCTTGATTAATGCCACCCTGCAGCACAGGTGAAATTACCTGTCACTCTTTTGAAATACGCTGCCACAGTCATCGAAACCTGTGCATCTTGTTGCCCGTGAGAGAATGTTTTCTTCTTTTATTTTTCCGACGCGACCGTCCATCACTCCTATTGAACTGTAAAGTTCGTGAGCACTTGAACAACAGATATGCTCATCGTTGGATCGGAAAGGAAGCTGTTGTCAAATGAACAGCACGACCGCAGGATCTGTGTATTATGGATATTCCCCTCTGGAATTACATGAAGTCATTGGTTTATGAAACACCAGTAGAGACGAAAGAGAAGTGTAGGTAAATTCTGTGTTGTCACCATACAACATACAAAAGCTTTATATAAGAGGATTGTTTGTCAGTTTTTGACCATTTGTTCCTTATATCAATGTACTCAGTCTATAATTCACTACCATCTTCATAATCTTAAAAATATGGAGCCTTATTACAGGCACCCATCTACATTTTTTCGTAGATTATCGCAGTATTGTTCAGCTTCTTTCCTTTTCATGAAGAACGATGCATTTCTGTGCTACAGGAGGCCTGTGGTAAATATAAATTTGTACTGTTAAGAAACAATTCCCGTTTTGTTTCAGTTACACCTCTGTCCCTTGTTTCAGCGCAACTACAAAATTAAAACAAAACCCTATCATACATAGTTATGAAAAAGATGTAACGTGTTATACTGAGGTTACCATGAGCGACCATTATGTACCGAAAGTAGAGCTAATTTGTCCGTATTAATAAAATGAGTTTAATAGTGAATTCTTCTGAAAACAATATAAGTCAAAGAGTGACAAAGGAAGAAGATTCTAGCTTTTGTGACGTTTAAACAAGCGATATTGTTAATGTTACAGTGAGTTATAGACCAAAATATTACAAGAAGTGGAAAACAGTGTATTGAGTATGTTTGAAAAGATATAGTACTTTGGTTTATAGATAAAATGGCGTCGGTGTCGTTTGCACACGAGCACAGCGTTGTAATAACCATTAAAGGGTTACAATTCTTCAGCTTTCCCTGCCGGCACTACAGATAAGACGCGGTCTCGTGGCTACGCCCCTTCGCTCTCGGGCTCTACCTTTGGCGCACTGCTCCCTTTTCACTGCTTGACTATAATCTCGGCCTTAACACAGCAGCGACCTGCTAATGGCTTCCATATCGACAACCTGAGCCTCTTCAAATGGACGTTACACGCTAAGCCAGGATTTAACAACGCCTTTCGCAAGGACGTGTTCAGTATTTCTCTGGCGATTACTGCAGGAAATTGAAGGCTTAGGCACTAACATTAGACACCAGTTTTGCATGTTTCATTTTCCTTGGATGTTCCTACCTACACCACACGAGCTTACCAATATTTCTTAGGTTAGACGTATTTTATTCATTGAAAAATAAACTTACGGTGGAGAGACGCTAACTTCTTCTATCAGTGTTTTTTGCGCTTAGGAATATGAATGCGGCGTCACGTAGAATTCGTCGCTTTACAGTTTCGGTCGTTATCTTCATCTCAAAATCTTTGTATACAGGGTGTGTCGGCTGCCCCTAAAGCTGTCGTTATATCCATCTCGCAAAATTATAGCTAGCCTTCATAAACCACGCGTGAGATTTCACATTCTCCCGTTAGCAAAATAGAAATTGTTAGTCTTACAGAGAAAATGAGCAGCACTTTTCCACAGGAAATTCAGTTTTGCGCTAGGATAAGTTTCCGTGGGAGCCCTCAGTTTTCGAGTTATTCAAGAAAAACGTACAATAATGAACTTCAAGTGCACCTAAACCCCTCAGTCGTCTCTCACCAGTCAGGATCTCTAGTATGTTGTTCTGTACAAAAATTTCCAGCTATACAAAGTGTTCCCGATGTTCAACATTTTTGGGTCTATATTGATTGGGCTATTATGCCACCAGCATAGTGACTTCGTTAACGTTAATTTCAACGTGCCCTCGAGGGTAATGAACTAAAAAATGACTTTTTTAACCGTTATGCTAAAACTAATTACGTTGGTAATTCGATCCAATCTTAATCCTTACGAGCACAGTAGTTTCCTAGTCAGAAGGCCTGACGAATACAAATATGCAATTCTTTATTTTATGCTGTAGATATTCACAAAATTCTTTGGTAAAATTTAGACAAACTTCAGTTTCACAATGTGTAAGAGCTCAACTAAGCAAGAGTCTTAATAAGATCAGTCAGTAGAGATCAAAGAATTCCGAACGTGGGAAGTAACTTCTGCAGTCGCAAATTTTTGTACAATGGAAGAAAGGGTGACGTGGACTACATACTAGAAAGCCTGACCGGTGGGGGCTGAGTATGAGAGTGGGGTGAGTTTGAAGATCACTTCGTTTGAAGATCACTTTTGTACGTTTCTCATGAATAACTCGAAAATTAAGGCGTCTAGCGAAAAGGTATCCCAGCTCAAAATTCAACAATATTAAATTTCCTGCTTAAAGATCCTGTTAATTTTTCCTGTAAGATTAATAGTTCGTGTGCAGCGAGTGAGAGACTATGAAACTCTAGCACGTGGTTTATGATGGCCAGCAGGTTGCATAAAACGACAGCAGTAGGGGCAACTCAACCACTCCATGTATATGAAAAATAGTACAGGCAGTATTTACAGCTCTTCTTTTTCTTAACATCCCCCCCCCCCCCCCCAGGACGGAATATGAGTATCCCATATGTCTGTTTTTAGAGTAAATCTCTTGTCCAAGTTGAGATCGTATTCTAAATGATTTTGAGGCTGGGTACCATCCCGATATTCACCTAGCTGGATGTGGAAAACCATCTAAAAACCACATTCGGGTCTGGTCAGCTCACCAGCCCAGCCCTCGTCGTTAAACCGTGAGGAGTTTTCGATTTGGTGCAGGCTCGCCTCCCAAATCCCGAAATCGGGGCGTTTTTGCACTTGCCTCTCCGGACAGGTGCAGGCAACGTTTGTAGAAATTTGTCATAAATATAAACGTAAAAAATTGATTTCATGTATAAATTATCACAAAAACAATTCACAAATTTCACTTTAAAAGCAGTTTTCAATGGATGATAAACTAACTACAAGGGTTCCCCAGAAAGTAATGCACCGAATTTTTTTCGACAGTTTTTGCCCTCCAACGCTAAATTTGTGATCCCCTGATGCCTCAGAACATGTTCTACCAACCGGTCCCTTCTTCTTGTCAAGTTGTGCCACAAACTTCACTTCTCCCCAATTCTATTCAATACCTCCTCATTAGTTATGTGGTCTACCCATCTAATCTTCAGCATTCTTCTGTAGCACCACATTTCGAAAGCTTCTATTCTCTTTTGGTCCAAACTATTTATAGTCCATGTTTCACTTCCATACATGGCTACACTCCATACAAATACTTTCAGAAACGACTTCCTGACACTTAAATCTATACTCGATGCTAACAAATTTCTCTTCTTCAGAAACGCTTTCCTTGCCATTGCCAGTCTACATTTCATATCCTCTCTACTTCGACCATCATCAGTTATTTTGCCCCCAAATAGCAAAACTCCTTTACTACTTTAAGTGTCTCATTTCCTAATCTAATTCGCTCAGCATCACCAGACTTAATTCGACTACATTCCATTATCCTTGTTTTGCTTTTGTTGATGTTCATCTTATATCCTCCTTTCAAGACACTGTCCATTCCGTCCAACTGCTCTTTCAAGTCCTTTGCTGTCTCTGACAGAATTACAATGTCATCGGCGAACCTCAACGTTTTTATTTCTTCCCCATGGACTTTAATACCTAACCGAATTTTTCTTTTGTTTCCTTTACTGCTTGCTCAAAATACAGATTGAATAACATCGGGGACAAGCTACAACCCTGTCTCACGCCCTTCCCAACCACTGCTTCCCTTTTCATGCCCCTCGACTCTTATAACTGCCATATGGTTTCTGTACAAATTGTAAATAGCCTTTCGCTCCCTGTATTTTACCCCTGCCACCTTTGGAATTTGAAAGAGAGTATTCCACTTAACATTGTCAAAAGCTTTCTCTAAGTCTACAAATGCTAGAAATGTAGGTTTGCCTTTCCTTAATCTATTTTCTAAGATAAGTCGTAGGGTAAGTATTGCTTCACGTGTTCCAACATTTCTGCGGAATCCAAACTGATCCTCGTAGGTCGGCTTCTACCAGTCTTTCGATTCGTCTTTAAAGAATTCACGTTAGTATTTTGCAGCTGTGACTTATTAAACTGATAGTTCGGTAATGTTCACATCTGTGAACACCTGCTTTCTTTGGGATGGGAATTATTATATTCTTCTTGAAGTCTGAGGGTATTTCACCGGTCTCATACATCTGGCTCACCAGATGGAAGAGCTTTGTCAGGACTGGCTCTCCCAATGCCGTCAGTAGTTCCAATGGAATGTTGTCTATTCCCGGGGTCTTGTTTCGACTCAGGTCTTTCAGTGCTCTGTCAAACTCTTCACGCAGTATCGTATCTCCCATTTCATCTTCATCTACATCCTCTTCTATTTCCATAATATTGACCTCAAGTACATCGCCCTTGTATAGACCCTCTATATACTCCTTCCACCTTTTTGCTTTCCCTTCTTTGCTTAGAACTGGGTTGCCATCTGAGCTCTTGATATTCATACAAGTGGCGATCTTTTCTCCAAAGGTCTCTTTAATTTTCCTGTAGGCAGTATCTATCTTACCCCTAGTGAGATAAGCCTCTACATCCTTACATTTGTCCTCTAGCCATCCCTGCTTAGCCATTCTGCACGTCCTGTCGATCTCATTTTTGAGACGTTTGTATTCCTTTCTGCCTGCTTCATTTACTGCGTTTTTATATTTTCTCCTTTCATCAATTAAATTCAATATTTCTTCTGTTAGCCAAGGATTTCTACTAGCCCTCGTCTTTTTACCTAATTGATCCTCTGCTGCCTTCACTACTTCATCTTCTACTGTATTTCTTTCCCCCATTCCTGTCAATTGTTCCTTATGCTCTCCCTGAAACTCTGTACAACCTGGTTGGTTTAGTCAGTTTATCCAGGTCCCATCTTCTTAAATTCCCACCTTTTTGCAGTTTCTTCAGTTTTAATCTACAGTTCATAACCCATAGATTGTGGTCAGAGTCGACATCTGCCACTGGAAGTGTCATACAATTTAAAACCTGGTTCCTAAATCTCTGTCTTACCATTATATAATCTATCTGATACCTTCTAGTATCTCCAGGATTCTTCCATGTATACAACCTTCTTTTATGATTCTTGAACCAAGTGTTAGCTATCATTAAGTTATGCTCTGTGCAAAATTCTACCAGACGGCTTCCTCTTTCATTTCTCTCCCCCAATCTGTATTCACCCACTAGGTTTCCTTCTCTCCCTTTTCCTACCCCAGAATTCCAGTCACCCAAGACTATTAAATTTTCGTCTCCCTTCACTACCTGAATAATTTCTTTTATCTCATCATATATTTCATCAATTTCTTCATCATCTGCAGAGCTAGTTGGCGTATAAACTTGTACTACTGTAGTAGGCATGGGCTTCGAGTCTATCTTGGCCACAATAATGCGTTCACTATGCTGTTTGTAGTGGACCCGCACTCCTATTTTTTTATTCATTATTGAACCTACTCCTGCATTACCCCTATTTGATGTTGTATTTATAACCCTGTATTCACCTGACCAAATGTCTTGTTCCTCCTGCCACCGAACTTCACTAATTCCCACTATATCTAACTTCAACCTATCCATTTCCCTTTTTAAATTTTCTAACCTACCTGCCCGGTTAAAGGATCTGACATTCCATGCTCCGGTCCGTAGAATGCCAGTTTTCTTTCTCCTGATAACGAAGTCCTCTTGAGTAATCCCCGCCCGGAGATCCGAATGGGGGACTATTTTACCTCCGGAATATTTTACCCAAGAGGACGCCATCATCGTTTAACCATACAGTAAAGCTGCATGCCCTCGGGAAAAAATTACGGCTGTAGTTTCCCCTTGCTTTCAGCCTTTCGCAGTACCAGCACAGCAATGCCGTTTTGGTTAGTGTTGCAAGGCCATATCAGTCAATCATCCAGACTGTTGCCCCTGCAACTACTGAAAAGGCTGCTGCCCCTCTTCAGGAACCACACGTTTGTCTGGACTCTCAACAGATACCCCTCCATTGTGGTTGCACCTACGGTAGGGCCATCTGTATCGCTGAGGCACGCAAGCCTCCCCACCAACGGCAAGGTCCATGGTTCATGGGGGTAGGAATGAGAATTACACACATGAAAGAATAGTGTTTTATCTAAACGTCCTGTTCCTCCACTTAATCGCGATCCCTTTCCGTGGCCTTTCTCAGAGCGAAACAATCCTTTCCTGGTGGTGGAACCAGTGATTCCTCAAAATAACTTCCACGAATGGCATCCTTAAAGGCCCAGTGGCCCAATGGAAGTCTGAGCGGGCTAGGTCACAGCTATAGTGTGGACGGGGCAACACTGTCCAACCCTGTTTTGAGAAGTGCTCAGCAGTCGTCAGACTTGTGTAGGGCCCAGCGTTATCGTGTTGTAGCGAAACATCTCCTGGCTTGCTGTGGTGCCTGAAGCACTGTTGAGTTTTGTTAATCGGCTGGCATACGCTTCTTTATTAACGGTACTGCCTCTTGGCATCACATCAATGAGAACTACACCTTCACCGTCCCAGAACACGGTGATCTCGACCTTGCTTCGAATTTTTTGTTCTCTGGGGAGTGGGAATGGCGCCATTCCATCGACTGTCGTTTTGTTTCTGGCTCAAAATGGTCAACACAGGTTTCATCACCTGTCACAATCCGGGACAAGAAGGCCTCCCCCTCGGCTTCAGAACGTTGCAACAAATCAAGACAAATCTTTTTCTGTGCAATTTGTGATCCACCGTTAGACACCGTGGGACCCATCTTGCACACACTTTTGAATATTCAGAGTGCGGATAATTGCACCCACACTTCCTTTGCTGACTGACAGATGCAGCGCCAACTGCCGAGTCGTAATGCGTCTGTTCTCGCGAACGACATCAGTTCGCTGCAACATGTCAGGTGTGACACACGTAACGTTTTGCATTCGTAACACTGTTTTCGGCTGAAAAAAAAAAATGCGGTGAATTACTTTCTGGAGAATCCTCGTATATTAACTGTGTTTTCCTATGTTGATGTATCACAGTCTTGTGCAACGGTCTCTAGTTTATACGTTACGCGACAGTAGTGTGGTTAGATAAAGTAGGAGAAAATAAACATTAAATTGGTTCTTTGCTTACAATGGTCCACAAATGGAGAAGGTGACTAATTTAGCCTGCGGCAAATCACTGCGTTTAAGTTCACTGGATCTTGAACCCTTACTGAGATGCTTATTTGATTTCGTGAAACAGGATACTTCTCTCACATTAAAATTATCACCTAGTAGCGTACCATAAACACTACCATTAGTATTGCAATTACTCTTGTACTCGTATTTCCCCTAAAGATCTTGTTATTTTTGATAAACAAGTATTAATGATAGGTTTCTAAAGGCTTCAGTTGAACTTAACACAATATGAATCCTGTTCATATAAGGCGAGGTGAGCCGGCCGGAGTGGCCGAGCGGTTCTAGGCGCTACAGTCTGGAACCGCACGACCGCTACGGTCGCAGGTTCGAATCCTGCCTCGGGCATGGATGTGTGTGATGTCCTTAGGTTAATTACGTTTAAGTAGTTCTAAGTTCTAGGGGAATGATGACCTCAGATGTTAAGTCGCATAGAGCTCAGAGCCATTTTTTAAGGCGAGGTGAGTCGGAAATGGTAATTGTTGCTTTGTAGATTATTACTTTTATTATCTCTCCCCAAAGAGAGTTGCTTAGAGCGAAGTACGCCATGTGATGTAGGTATGCACAGAGCTTTACGTACGGAAGGCAGTATGCTGCTGAAAAGTGGAAAGGCTCTCGTAAGTGAACATGTGCAGAATGGGATTCAGCATATGGTGGGCCGGAGAAATAGCATCCTTCTTGAATGTTGTGCAGTCTTCATGTAGACCTTCTGTAGCACGAGAGAGTGGAACAGAGGTAAGGAAGTTCTCGAATGTTGCGCATGCTTCATGTGGACCTACTGTAGCACGGACGTCTCTTATGGAGGCTCACAGAGCAAGGTATCGAGATGCCGATTATGTTATTAGATTAATGAACCCTTCAGGTTAACTAGCATTTATTTGATTCCACGATGAAACAAGGAGTGTGGAAAGGAACTCAGTTGGTGGATTGCACTTAAGTAGCCAACATCTTGAACAGTAAATTACAGTCATAACATGAATAAGTACACTGCCTAGCACATCTTTTATAGAGTGACGATGCAGTTTATATTACGATATGATAAAAGCACTCCGTCTTCAGGCCACAACTGGCCCATCGGGACCATCCGACCGACGTTTCAACCTCAGCTGAGGATGCGGATAGGGGGAGTGTGTGGTCAGCACACCGCTCTCCCGGTCGTTATGATGGTTTTCTTTGACCGGAGCCGCTACTATTCTGTCGAATAGCTCCTCAATTGGCATCACGAGTCTGAGTGCACCCCGAAAAATGGCAACAGCGCATGGCGGCCAAGATGGTCACCCGTCCAAGTGCCGGCCACGCCCGACAGCGCTTAACTGCGGTGATCTGACGGGAACCGGTGTATCCACTGATGCAAAGCCATTGCCATACGATATGATAAACAGAGTATTATTTAAGTTTTTGTCACACGACGATAATATCTTATATTTCGCTTAATATGATGATGTGAATACTTTCATAAACGTGATTATGGTCAAATCAGTGAAACTGGTTGTGTAAATATAGAATTTTGCCAACTGCTCAAGGCAGTAATAAGATATTTTCCAAATATAAGGAAGCTGTGGGCACCACCTCCTAAAAAGTCAACATCTCATTACTAGTTAGTAAACTTGATATTGGTACGTGTACATAACTTCACAGAGATAAACTTGGAGGTTCTAGCGCTTAGACTCACAGGTATTTGGCATTCGATGATCGGTTTACATAGAGGACAGACATTTGAAGCAATAATCCGTAAACTAATAGCTCTGGATACTAAATTCGTTCATCATAAGAATAAACTTGATATAAACATTGCAGTATGTATTCCTCCGCATTTCCTGGAACTTCATTGGATTTCCGTTTTAAGCGGGATCGCAGCCAAACTGTTTCGAGTACTGTCAAGTACGATAATAAGGGTACGTTTTGTGCTGTGCGTTACGCGCACATCGACTTAGTGATAATACGGGACAACAACTTTACCGGCGCATTTAACTTGGACAGCACTGGCCGGCCAGCTGGTACAGTTAGCCGGCAGTGAGGTGGCCAGCTGCAGTTCACACGTGGAAAGAGGCGAGCAGAGGAGCAATACAGCTTCGAATTTCAATTAATTTTTAATCAGAAAGAAATAATACACTGCAAATCTCCCACAGTACGCTCCTTAGATGACTAGACGACAACCACAACACATTATCGTTTTTAGCTAATGTACTATTGTAATTAAAAACAAGAATGATGAAAATTCCTGACTTAACCACAGGCAATTTTTTGCATAAGCTGTGCGTTACGTAAGAGAGTATTGAAGGATTTCACTGTATAGTTAAATATTGAATCCACTGAAGGTCAGTCGTCTGGTAATCTCTTAGCTCCTTCCTTATCCGAATCCGAGAAATACATTTCAGTTGTGGAAGTATCACCTGCTGCGTTGATAACAAGCCTTTCAACAACGGAATCCGCGAAGTCAACCAGGTGCAGCATTTTCTCTTGTACTTTTATGAGGAGCCGTTCTACAGGATGGTCCATCTGAAGTTTCGGATGAGATTATCAATATACAAGTTCGTAAGCTCAAAGGGGGACATCAAATGATATTACACGTGACCTCCAGCCCCCGCCCCCATGCATGTGGTGGGGCACAACTTCTAAATCTTAAATGGAAACACCCATTTTTTATTGCAGATTCGGATTCTCCATAAAAAAGTAATCAAGTTTCGGCTGAAACATTTTTTAAATAATTGACAGATGGCGCTGAAAGCCAGAAAAAAGTTAAATTGGGGAGGAAGTCTGATTTATTTAGAACTATCCGAGATAGACGCATCACATCGATAAAAAATGTGCAGAAACATTTTTTAAATAATTGACAGATGGCGCTGAAAGCCAGAAAAAAGTAAAATTGGGGAAGAAGTCTAATTTATTTAGAATTATCCGAGAAAGACGCATCACATCGATAAAAAATGTGCACCAATTCTTTCGTTACGCCAAATTAAGCTATTTTTGTACAAAATGTACTTTATCTTACTTTTAGCGTTACCCAGGAAGACGACATGGACGTAGTACGAGGGCTATTCCGAAAGTAAGGTCCGATCGGTCACGAAATGGAAACGACTATGAAAATCCGATAAAGCTTTGCGCAGATGTGTTGGGTAGTGTCTCTAGTATAACCCCAGTTAGCATCACGTCGCTCTTCTCATTTCTGAGCTCGCAGTGAGTGCGTAAAGATGTCTAGAAAATAGTGTCTGCCGCCAAGTACGGGGGCCTGGTGAGAAATTTCCCCTGAAGCTATGCAGCTAACATTACATAACTGTCGTGCTGTTTCGTCTTCAAGACAATTCTCAACCGCATTCTGCAGGGGCAATGAAGATGCTCCTGCATCGTTTTCAAATGGAAATGTGAGAGTACCCACAATACAGCCCGTAATTGTCTCCCTCTGAGTTTCAGCTCTGGTCACATGAACCGCTGGTTATGAAGACAACATTTCGGCACAAGACAACGAGCCGTAGGCCAGCGTAGAGAATTGGCGGAGAGCACTGGCGGCTGCCTTCTATAGCGAGGGTATGGGAAAGTTGGTACAACGCTACGATACACGTCTAAGTCGGGTCGGCGACTATGGAGATAAGTAGCTGCAAGGTGTATCTAACTGTTGCAAATAAAACATTTTTGATTTTTACCGTGGTTTCCATTTCGCGACCTATCGGACCTTACTTTCGGATTAGCCCTCGTAGAATGTTGTTCCCATGGGGTGCTTCATTAGTATGTGTCCCCTTGCCCCTTACATGTTGGGGGTGCTTCATTAGTGTGTCTTCTTGCCTCTCACAATTTGGGGTGCTTAACTAACGAAATTAGTCACAATGCATGGAGTCAATCGTCTGCGAAAGTTGTCCACAGTTTTAAGCAGAACATCCCATGGTATGGCTGCACACGCTCTTCGAATGCGTTGCTCCATACAGTTTCTGGTTGAGGGCTGATTTTCATAAACAATATTTTTCAAATAACCGCACAATAAAAAATCAGGAGATGTTAGATCTGGTGAACGTGGAGGCCACTGAAATGGTCTGCCGCGTCCTATCCACCGTCCAGGGTACCGTAAATTTAAAACGTTCCGCACATTTCTAGCATAATGGGGAGCTGCTCTGTCCTGTTGGAACCACATTCGTTGCCGAGTTTCTCAACCAACATCTTCCATTAGTTCCAACAAATCTTCGCGGAGAAGTTGTAAATAAGATTCCCCAGTAACATTTCGGTTAAAAACCTACGGTCCTATCAAGTAACGGTTTAAAATGCCACACCAGGCCATTAACGACCATTTTTGTTGATTGTCAACGGGTCTGTGCCATTGTGGATTGACAAGGGACCAATAATGACAATAATATGTGGCTTCATCGGTGAACATAACGTATCTAAAAAAAAATCATTAACCCCTCTTATCAGTTCCAAGGCCCATTGGCAGAAATGCACGCGTATTTGCATATTTTTCGGCGTTAATGCCTGTGTCAGTGTGATATGATACGCATGATATTTACGTGCCTTCAGAATCCTGAAAACAGCTGATTTCGGTATTCCAGTTAGTCTCTGAATCGCACGATTACTAATTTCGGGATCCAGTTGAGCACAGGCGAGAACAGTAAGGGTAACAGCGTCATTTTCATTGTATTCACGATGACGAGGTGGACGGTGCATGCATCCATTTCGATCTCGTCGAGTGCAATTTCGAATAATGTTTTCGTTTGGATGTCGTCTGTTTGGGAAATGATCCGCATAGAATTGCGCAGCTGCAGCGTAGTTGTTATGGCATTCACCTAAAATTAACATCATATCAACTATCTCTATAGGACGATAGTAAGCCATGTTTCGCTAAAGAATAATTTACTTTCGTGACTTCATGTTTACGGTTCACAATCTGAAATTGAAGTGACGTCTGATCGCATTGTACCGACCTTTATACTGAGCCATAGTTCGCAGTTTGGCCACGGTAGCGCCAAAGTCAGGTGAGTAATGCAATTGTGAAGAGTTCCCTAACGAGGTTTTAATACCATTCCGCCTCCCTCCGTCAAAAACTGTGGCGGGTAGGATACGTTTTGTAACAAAATAGCTTAATTTGGCGCAATGAAAAAATTGGTGCACATTTTGTATCGATTTGATGCGTCCTTCTCGGATTATTCTAAATAAATGGGAGTTCTTCCCCAATTTTAATTTTTCTGGATTTCAGCGCCATCTGTCAATGGTTTAAAAAATGTTTCAGACAAAACTTGATTACTTTTTTATGGAGAATCCGACTCTGCAGTTAAAATATCGGGGTTTCCATTTAATATTTAAAAGTTGACCCCCGCCCCACCCAAGGGGCCAGCGTTCGGCAGTGACGTGTGAAAAAGCTGCGTGTGTTAGTTCCAGTAATGAAAAACATTAAGAACAGCCTATTTCTCGGCACTTTTTAACCGTCTTCCTCGCGCGTATTTCACTACAGAACAGAAAGCAGCCTCAACAATTTTAATTCTGCGCATTAACAGCGCGACAATCAGAGCACAACACTTCGGATGCTGTGACTGTACACGATTTTTGAAATAAAAACTACGTAGCTAAAGCGTGATTAATACCTCAAAATTTCATTTAACGTAACTTAGTAATAAGATATCTAATACATAAGTATGACCTACTACCAAGAGCGTAACAACACCAGTGTACGTGTGCTGCAGCTTCAGACCAATCATCCCGTTTGTGATTGTTTACATCAGGTTTATTTTCTTATGATGAACGAATTATAGTAATGAACTATGATAACTTTTCTTGTAATTCGGACACTACGCCAAGTGGTTACGATTAGTAGGAGGGTTGTGACCCACATATACGTGTCGATCAGGCATCAGCTGTTGCCCAGAGAATGAGCTTACTTATCTGATTGTGACAATATTCAGAAAGATGGTAGTTCGTGTTTTTTGGTCATGATGCAGCTATTACGACATGGATAAGTGATTCTTGAGCTTGTTTTCGGATCTGTATATTCTGGGATGTCGCTCAGGGTTCATATTTGCTGATGACCTGTTAGTTGCGTCATCAAGTTCCCGATATCTTTATCAAGTCGAAAATATATACAAGAGCAAAAGTGACAGTGAAACTGTCCAGTGCGCTGTTCGATACGTAATCTTAAGTAAAGTATAATCTCTTTGCACACAGCTAAGCAGCGGCCAGCTTCGCGTCGCGCGAAGCGGCATCCTCGAGTTCCGCCGCGATGAGTTAAAGGCAACGACAACTAGGTGATGACTAACGACCATACAACGGCAAGTGCTGGAAGTTACGTGCAACGTGGACGCTATAAGCAACTGCCGGAATTGAATCTTGTGATATTATTGTATTTCAGACATTTTGCATATGAGAAAAGGACAGCCATCGAGCTGTAGTTTGTAATGATACTAAGCATGACAACACGAGAGTAAAGAAACGAAATCTGTTTATAACGTGCGCCTATACCAAGACGCGCGGCCAGCGTTTAAAAGGTACTTTTAAACACTATGACTCGCTGGGCGCAGATATTTAAAATCATTGCCGCAGCGCTTGATAGCAAGAAGCTGCGAAACAGAAGAAAGAACAATTTATCATTTGTTAGGAAAATTCTAGAGTCTTTATAGTGAGTTGTACTTCTGGTCGCCGGTATGTTAACATGTACTTCATTACCTTTGATGTTTGGTCGCCGACTTGTTAAGACGTGTTGTGTAGCACCGCTACAAGTTATATTTATTTTAGTGTGAAAAACCACGTTATCATCAAGAAAGAAAACGCTTTTGTAAACCTTGTGACGATAAAAAATGCTTATGCGCACGCCAGGACATTTAATTTTTACAAAATATCACACATACAAAAGCAGCGATTGTTGGACTGCTCCATGTATGAGAAAAACATAAAAATGTAAGTTTTGTATTCATTGTAAATTTGTTAATGTTTGTAGTTTAACGCCTTTGTTCTTTGAGAATATATTGATGCTTCACTGTACAGAAAATCTATGCTTATTCTTTTCTTTAAATTAACCACAAATAATGTTTATGTTTAAATGAACTTTGTTACAGGTTCGCTCTTTATCGCGGTGTCTCGATTGTATTTGGGAGACCATTAATGTGTTCAATTTCCGACCTGACAACTTTTTTTACAAAATTTCACTGATTTGCATTTTTTTTATTATTGAAATAGGTCCCTTAGGTAATTTCATTGAAGAGTCTGATTACGTGAAAGCAATCCGGGTTAAGAGGTCATTTGAGGAACTATTTTCGCGCAATCAATCTGTACGTCTCCTGAACACAATCGAGAACCGACGTATCAGCGATCATTCATTAATTTTTCTCTCTTTCCAAGTCGTACCAAAAAAACGGGCAAGGAGAACTGCCGTGAGTACGCAGTCTAGTGTTAAAGGTTGCATTCTTTATCTTGTCGGCAAACATTGCTATAAATTATCATCATCAATGTTCTATTTGGTTAAATACGAAAAGCAAAAACCTTTTAACGCTAGAATCTCACCTTGAACATGAGTGTGAATACTAATCTCTCATTTTACTTGCCAGAGAAACACATCGCTTTGATTTTTTTGGAAAATGGCCTTTCTTTTACTGTGCTCAGTATCGACAGGAATCACGGGCAAAGTGGAATGACTGCGCAGTAGGGGCTTGTTCGGTGAGTAACGTAATGTGCAGACTGCACGCGCTGCTATTCGGAGCTGTCTGCTGTGCGTAGTTTTCCTTTTACTGTCTGTTTTACGAGTGAATAGCCCCGGTGTTTCTTAAAACGAGTTTAACGGTCGCTTTAACCTTGGCAAACACTTTTTTTTAATATCACTGTTATTTCGCTATTGGGTTTGAACCCTTCTTGTCAATCAGCGTAAATGCGAGTCCAGTTTTCCTCCCTCAGTGCAAGCCATATGGGCGTTCTTATTCAGATTTTACTTGTACACTCTTCTATGGAACTAGTCTCAGTAACTCCAGTGTCAAACCAGACTATGTACATTACTAAACGTTTATATCTGTCCATGTGTCAGACATTCCTGTCCATCAGGTTCGAGCCCAGTTTGTAATTTATCATTATTAATCGTGCTGGCTTTGTTGCGAAGGGTTAATTTTACTACTTGTTGTGGAAGGCAGCTGGACCTTGTTTCTTAATTTTCATTTATACATGTTTCAGCGTTGACTGCTTTGTTTCATATTACTGTTTATAGTGGCTCATTGGCTGTTATGATCTGACAACTAAATGTTCATTCATTTCGGATTTATTAATGTTCAACACTTGTTCATTACAATATTTTGCTCTCTGTTTTAGCTAATACAGTGCTTTAGTTAATTTTTATTGAGACAAGACCACCGCAGTGGGCTGAATCTCAACAGTTTCGTATCTCAAGATAAATTGTTCAATCTCTGTATCTAAATTTGTATTGTTCGTATCCTCGTATTTGCTACAAACTTTACGTTTTGAAAAAATACATAAATATTTGCGGTATCTTATTAAAAACAAAATTGTTCTTTGCCGTCCAAATGTTAATTTTTATGGACTGGCTCCTTACTACTTCCAGCTCTTCGCTAACTACAGTATTTCAGAAATGCTCCAGTTTGTGTTCTATTTTGTAGGAACGATTGAAAATCTCTCTTCGTAGTTTGGTTTTTCTTTATTTACTTATCTCATGGTTTTTCGTTGCACTGAAGAAAGAACATAGAATACAGAGCATAATATTTACAATAAATCCTATGGACAAATATCTAAACATTTATGGGATCTACCGACTTTGGAGTCAACAACAGGAAGTCTTCGGGTCTGCCATAGAATGATCTTGTGGGACATTCTTGTGTGATTTGTCTGGAGGTCTGTGGTGCTCCCCAATCACAAGTGGGGATAGTTGCTTTCCTCATTTGTGTGAAAAAATGCCGGCCGGAGTGGCCGAGCGGTTAAAGGCGCTACAGTCTGGAACCGCACGACCGCTTCGGTCGCAGGTTCGAATCCTGCCTCGGGCATGGCTGTGTGTAATGTCCTTAGGTTAGTTAGGTTTAAGTAGTTCTAAGTTCTAGGGGACTTATGACCACAGCAGTTGAGTCCCATAGTGCTCAGAGCCATTTGAACCATTTTTTTTGTGTGAAAAAATGATGCACTTCTGCCTTGTCGGGTTCTAGTTCTGTTAGCATTCAGCATTTTTTCTGTTGAAGCTTCAGTCCCGTTCATTTTTGGGCGATACTTGGCATATTATTATTTCTTTGCCCATTCTTGAGTCCATGCACTAGTACCGTGGAACTGATCTGCCACAGCGATCTTTGCTGTTATTGTTGGCAGTCGTCTATAGAGGTGTCGGTTATGGACTGCATCATCGATATCTTGCTTGATTTATAGGTTTTTATCATCCATAATCTTTTTGTATTCCATCGTGAGAGAATTTACGAGTCGTAGCTGAGAAGGTGGAGTGTTACTTAATATTGCCAGACATTCCGTAGGTGCTGATTTGATACCATTACTAATCATTGTAATGACGTTACGACTATATCAATGGTGTCCGATCTTTCGGACATGTCCAAAAGAATAGACACTATTTCTGTGCTTGATGTTCAAAATAACATTTCTGTGCTTGATACCGCGGCCGGACATACAATACGTTCAGAAAGCAGAAATTCAGATCATTGCCGTATGGAAGGAATTGATTGGCGATAAATGATTATTTGTATTAAGGCCGGGAGACGAGAAGGCGTCTCCTGCTACTAGGCAGATACTTTAACCATCTACACCCCTTTGAAGAAGTCGTTAGACACAATTGCACGGCCTACCTCGGTACTCGTCCCCCATCAATCCAAGTTCTCACTTGCCTCACACTACCAAAGTAGTATCCCCTAGCATCCCTTTCCTCTTTTCACTCGTCGCATCACGCGGAGTCCCGCAAGAGATCGGACGAATAGTGATCTGCACTGAATGACCAATTTAGCCTTCACGGACCATATGAATCTATATGAGTGATGTCTGTTCTTTCTGACATTGACTGGGGCACAATATTCAGCTATTGGGAAGACTAGATCCACAGCAGAAGAACTTAGTGTGTATACCGATATTTCCCAGGTTATAACACACATCTCTGAAACATTATATTTCTTGTTTTCAGTTTTTAGGCTGTTTCTGTTAGACGTTCACTGAAAAATAGAATTGTATCAAGGGCTACCCCAGGTACTTTGGTATTTTATTGTAATTGTAGTGCTTCCAAACTGTTCGTTGAGTTATCTTTCGATGAGTTTCTTATTTAGATGGAAACAGAAAACCTCCGTTTTGGTGGCGATTTGTTGCAGTGTACATATGCGAAAGTACGTTTCCACTAATTCTACGTCCACCGTTGGGATCTCTTCTCACTGCTCAGCTGAGGTACTCTTTGCTGCAAATATTCAGTCGTCAGCATCTTGTTTATTGTGTATCATAATACGCTCAGTACTCTAGCGTTCTTTTGTTTTAGTCTAGCCGCTAAACATTCCATATTTTGCTCAAACGCCGGCCGCGGTGGTCTCGCGGTTCTAGGCGCGCAGTCCGGAACCGTGCAACTGCTACGGTCGCAGGTTCGAATCCTGCCTCGGGCATGGATGTGTGTGATGTTCTTAGGTTAGTTAGGTTTAAGTAGTTCTAAGTTCTAGGGGACTAATGACCACAGCAGTTGAGTCCCATAGTGCTCAGAGCCACTTGAACCATTTTTTTTTTTTGCTCAAAGGTAGTGAATTTTGTTTCTCATTTTTTACAATGGAAACTGTATTTGTTGCAGTAACGAGATCCGCTCATAGCAGATACACACCAGTCCATCTTGTCCAGCGGTTCCAGTCGCAACATCATCCATGTGACTATTCTGATGTATAAAGACTGCAGCTGCGGGGAATCGTTAATTGTAAGTGGCTGCCAGTTTCCTGAGAGTATCTGATAACAGCGGCTGAAGTTTCAGTGACAGGGAATCTCGTAAGGTCTCGGTCATCTGAGTAAAGAGCAAGCTGAAGAAAAGCTTGAGTGATATCGGCTGCAAAGGCAAAGCGTCGGAGGCGGAATTTCAGAGGCACAGTCATTACTACGGGTAGGAGATTAGGATCAACTTCTAAAATATCATTAAGCGATGGTGCGCCATCTTCATGAGCAGATCCTTCAAAACAAATTGTCATTTTGTAGTTCTTTGTCCTTTTTTTTCTACTGTGGCAGATAAAACGTGTCTTTATGCGCCTCAGAAGTAGCTAACCCAAAATGATGTTGTCTGATGTATTCTAACATTTGAGCGTCATAAGCGTCTCTCAACTCGTTGTGTTTCAGTAGACGCTTTTCTAAGGCAGCAAATCGTCTTTCAACGCTTCGTTAATTATTAGGAAGGACTTACATGGGTGTCGGTCTACCCTTGGCCCATCTGTCATACGACAATATGGACTGAACGATTCCAAAATTGTGATGTCTGTCGTGCTCGTTCGTGGTTCTTGTTCAGAACCAATACATGTTGATCCCAAATCCCAGAAACTCCCGATTAATTCATCCGATGACACCTGTGGCTGATAGTATCATCTGCATGTGCCGGTAATTGTTGGTTGGTTGGTTGGTTTGGGGAAGGAGACCAGACAGCGAGGTCATCGGTCTCATCGGATTAGGGAAGGACGGGGAAGGAAGTCGGCCGTGCCCTTTGAAAGGAACCATCCCGGCATTTGCCTGGAGCGATTTAGGGAAATCACGGAAAACCTAAATCAGGATGGCCGGACGCGGGATTGAACCGTCGTCCTCCCGGTAATTGTTCGTAAAATGTGAAGTATCTGTCTCTTCATGATCTTTGCGTTCGCTAAACGTAGCTCGGTTCACTGGCAGCAATTTAAGCTGTCCTCCGAGGTTCATGCCTAACCACACACTCAGAAATGACCTAATATTAGGAAAGAAACAACCAAATATCTGTTTCATTCCACCTGTTCTAATCAGACTGAAGTTATAAAATCGAAAAAAAAAACTTATTCGTCAGAGATCGCACATTTATATGTAAATATCATCGAATATTGCATAACATACTTGTATTACATTCATAAGAAAGTCCCAGAATGTGTTAAGAACGCTAAGATGAAAAAAAATATATTAGCTTATAGCAAGGCAGAAACATACTTCCTTCAACTCAGCAGTCCACATCCGTATCCACAAGAAGACATGTCAATTTCGTCTTCTATGTCGGTTATCGCAGTATCTCTTGAGGGATTGTGTCCTTGACGAGTCATCAACTGACATTTAATCATAAAGGTGATGTGTTTGTTATTAATCTTCAATTCGTCATTACCTTGAAACGGCATACAGTGAGTTATAATACAAAACAGCTAAATACGTCAAAATCAATACGGCGTCTGCCGCATATAGTGACAGGTCATTCTAACGTCTCGTCCGTGTGGGTGATAGCCTCTGGCACGGAACGTAAGTGGTATAATTCTGCTGTTAACGTATATTCTTGTGACGAGCGGTTAACAAGGTTAATGGCGTTGTGGATCGTTGAAACGCCTCGTGGAGATTAAGTCAAGAAACGAAGGTATTCGTATGTGCGATGTGTCATGGACAATTTTCCAGTATTGATGGGATCCTACCAGTAGATCAATGAGATCGTCCACATTGTTATCAATAGGATCTACAAGTGATATGTTACATGCGTGTTGCATAATTGTGGCATCTCGAGGAACAGGGTCCGCAGCGGGTGGTCTCGCGGTCGCGTTCTCGCTTCCCGAGCACGGGGTCCCGGGTTCGATTCCCGGCAGAGTCAGGGATTTTCACCTGCCTCGAGAAGACTGGGCGTTTGTGTTGTCCTCATCATTTCATCATCATTCATGAAAGTGGCGAGATGGGGCTGAGCAAAAGTTGGGAATTTGTACGGGCGTTGATAACCGCGCAGTTGCCGCTCCTCGAACCAAACATCACTATCATCGAGGTACAGACGGGAGGCTGCTGAAGGAATGTGAAATACAATTCTTAAATTCAGACTTGTGAGTCTGCATGATTCAGATATGGTAAAGTGGAGTCAAATGCATTAACCGTCAGGCCACGTGTGTGACTCACTTGAAAATTCCGTCCGTCAATCAAAGATCTGTTAACAAAGGTAGAGTGACTGCCAGCATCCAGTGCGTGTAGCTGGGGCGTTCTGTGTTCACATTGCTCACTGAACTGATACTCGTTTGCGGTCCAGAAGATACAGACGTGTTGTGGTCACAAATAGATTTGTGATGGTTGCCTTTACAGAATGAGCAGAAAACCTTGCCTTTCCTCATGCAATTTTTAAAAATATGGCCGCGCTTGAGCCAAAGGTAACAGTAGTTATACGGTTTCAGTATCTCTAGGTGCTCCTGTACTGTGAATAGGGTTTGGCACTCCTGAGCACATTTACCACGTTGTGCACAGAACACAAAATACGGCTCCAGCCTCAAATTATTATTGCGTTTAGAAGAAGTCTGTTTAAACTATACGAGTATGTTAAGAGTTGAAGTGGACGGAATGAGTTTGAATTTGGATGTACTTCTCCGTGGACCTTCTGAGCAATGACCGCTCATATACTTCTTCCGCTAAAAACTACATTAACTTTAAAATGTTTTCTTTGGTGATGCTATGTCTTTCTGCGCGAATTATCCAGTGGCGACACATGTCTTCCCGAAAGGCGGTCAATATCTCCGGAACAAAGACTCAGTAATAGGCACTGACGTCTCCAATGATTTTAACGCCTGTATTCTTCAGAATCATTCTTTAGCATGATTTCGGGGGCTTGTCAGTAAAAACTAAAGTCTTGCTCGCAGAAATTCTTCCACGTGTCGGCTGCGGCAATCCTTTCTACCGGGTTTCAGCACGAAAGTATACGATATATCTCAAAGTTAAATAAGTAAGACGCCCCACCTTTTTTCAAAATGTTTGTTAACACCAAAGAGAAAAAGAATCATACAAAGATGAATTGCCGGGTAAAAAGTTAGTTCAAATGGTTCAGGTGGCTCTAAGCACTATGCGACTCAACTTCTGTGGTCATCAGTCCCCTAAACTTAGAACTACTTGAACCTAAGTAACCTAAGGACATCAGACACATCCATGCCCGAGGCAGGATTGGAACCTGCGACCGCAGCAGGCGCGCGGTTCCGGACTGAAGCGCCTAGAACCGCTCGTTCACAACGGCCGGCCTAAAAAGTTAGTACGCTTGGAAAGACGAAGTTGATTTTGAACCAATAACGACGTATGCCACCTGGAGGACAGTAGATTTAATGATAATGATTTCAACATCGTCCGTCAACAGGTGGCGTCGTCGCATAGCTACCAAAGACACGTTTGTGTCCACCATTCAATAGGGCATGGTCACAGGCAGAAGGCCAAGTGTGGTGCAGATGTGTGAAGCAAGCAGGCAACCATATCACGGAGACGCACTCGTGTTTCTAACGGCCAAATGAACGAGTTTGGAAGGGGTCGAATTGTGGCTTTCCAAGTGCCGGGATCGTCTTTTTGGAGAAATGCACACAAGTCGGACGTCCTGACTCAGATGTGCAACGACGCTGGTCATGCAGGCATTCTCACTCCCGTAGACGAGGTTCTGCATTTCCACTAAGCACAGAGGCCCTCCAGGATAGTCGCATTGTAAGGGAAGCAGTTGTAGATCGAAAGGCTGCCACATCACGGATAAGAGAGCTTGTGAGCCCAGACGGGTCAACAAGAAGTGTTGCGAACCGGTTATTAGCCCGTCTCCCACTCAAGCCACAGCATCGACGTGCACTGCACTACTGAGGCCGCAAGTGGATCACTTTGAAGATGTAATGGAGCGCCACGGTCTTCAGCTATGAACGCCGATTCTGATTGCACGCAAGTGATGGTCGTCTGCTAATACGACGTAGATCTGACGAGCGCTCCCTCATAAAGTGCATTTGTGTAACACACACTGACCCCACCACACTGAGGTGTGATAATTTGCGGCTCTAATTCACGTTTGGTGTTTCTGGAGAGTCCGCTGGTCAGCCCTCGGTACGTGCAGAATGTTATTAGGCCCGTTATTTTGCCTTTCTTACGACAGGAATGTTATGTGTTGTTCCAACAAAATAATGCTGGCCCACACAATGCCTGTGAAACTCAACGTAGTCTGCAAGATATGCAGTAATTTCCTTGGGCAACACAATCTCCGGATTTGTCTCTTGTCGAATACGTGTGGGGATATGGTGGGACGATACGTGACGTGCGGTTCATCAACCAGTAACTCACAGAACTACGTGAAGAGGTCGAGCAGGCGTGGCATAACGTATCCCACGACAGCATTCGCCATCTGTGCGATCGACTGGATGCCAGAGTCAAGGCCTGCTTTTCCGCTCATGGAGGCTAAACTACGTTCTAATATTGATGTTTCAGCATGGGTCAGTACATGGTACCTCATAACCTATGGTGTTACTGATCTGTAAATGTAGTCATTCCGTGCACTCCATACGCAGTGTTGCAACAATAAATCTTGAGTGAATTGGAAACCTCTAAGAAGGTGTACTAATTTTTTTCCGGCCGTATTATGTCCATGAAGAAATCAGCCATCCGTAGTTTTGTGTATTTGTCACAGTTTATTAGCAATGCAGAGTGGATAACCTCAAGTGCTGGAGCTATTGCTGGCTTAACACGGTTGGTTGGTTGGTTAATTTGGGGGAGGGGGCCAAACAGCGAGGTCATGGGCCCCATCGGATTAGGGAAGGATGGGATTTTCTCAATAACATTAACGATTGCTTGCTCGATGCCTTAAAATTCAGGTTTTCTGTTGTTCCCACCAACTTTTGCCATCTCGCATAGAAGTCCCTGCTGTTTCTCGATCACTATTTTAGAGGAAGATTTGGTACAACTCGTCACTGTTTTGATACCAGTCAGGAATGAACTACTGTCGATAGCGTCTTGATATGAACTTTTTGTCAGTCCTAATTATGGCGCCGGCAAATTATTTGTAATTACTGCCGGCAGGAGGTACTCAAACTAAGCAGTTGTCTAGTTCCGTAAAGAACATGCTCCAATTATATTTCTTCAGATTCCGCCTAGGGCGAGAGATATGATTTTAATGATCGTTGCTGACTGTGTAGGTAGACTGCTAGGGTCTGGACATTGCTATCAGCCAAAACGAAGCACACATCCATATTGTATTCCTGCTTCTACACTGCTGACATAAAAGTAGGTTGGTCTTTAGCACGGAACACAAGCAGTCTTTCGTCCATTGTACTACTTTATGAACACATTAAATGTATTCGTATTAGCGAGTATGGACAACCATCAGCAGTATAATGGAATAACGACAATTAAAATTTCTCGCTTATCGCGAGCGTCACCTTACCATTTGGCTATCCGAACACGCCCCACGGTCAGACTCAAACTTCCATACGTCGTCAAATATTAAGATGGCAATCAAGATACAAGTGTCGAAAAAGCTTATTAATCGACGTGGGGGTTTTGTCCTCAGCAAAGCTTGGTAACCAGCCTTTGAAGTAACAAAACGGGAGAGGCGGCAGTCTGCAACGCCCAACGGAGATGTGGCCGACACTAGTTGTCAGCTACGTATACAATCGGCCGGGCCGCTGTTAAACATTTGCTGGGCGGGCGTTGCGGGATTTAAATGCTCCCCATCGATATTCTGTATAAAGAGACCGGACTGTGACACACTGGCACTGTGGCATTGTTATGAAGAATATTGATGGCTGCGAGGAAGCGAAAGGTGTAGCGGATCGCAGTCCGGTGGAACTTCATTTTGTACCCCCGCACGCTCCGCCCTTCCCCCCCGGTCATTATTTGGCGAACAACGAGTTGTATTCGCAATTAAGATCCTTCGAACGGTGAGCGAACTGAACTGCTATTTCACAGCACGCGCTGGCGCAGCAGCACACGTTCGGCGGAAAATGGTGGCCACATATCAACAATGATGAACATCACTGTTCACTGCCTCTCCATCGGTGGACAACAATGCCGCCATGATTCGGACGAAACAACTCTTTCGCGCGCAGCAACTCATGTTGTTGTTATATTACCCGAGCATAGTCCTGCACTTGGCTTTCGTCATGGGATCTCCATTAGGTCAATCAAATGACGTTGAGGTGGATGAGTTACACGCCACCCACAAGGGTAGCGTCGCTCACAACGTGGACGAAGACACCGAGGACGATGACGAGGACGCCTCACAGACTGCTTTCACGTCATCTGCTCGAGCCCCCAAGTTATAGCCTGCGAAGTAAGTCTCGAGGAAAGGCGCAAAAGCGTCGGAACCATCCGAGTAGTGGAGACGGGACAGATTTGTCACTCCCAGGCGCAGGCACACTGCAAGGGCAAGCTTGGACCAAAACCGCCAAGGCAGACTGCAAACCGTTTCGGCCCTTGACGTGACTACAGCCGCTCTCCAAGTATGTGTTGTGGAACCTGCTGGTAGCAGCGATGTCAATGAGCTCCGCTCGCTCCTGTGGTCTCTCCACGAGCTCATCAAGAAGTCTTGGTTCCGCAGTCATTGGGCAGTCCAGGCCATCACTCCAACACATCATGAGCAGCACAATGGATCAGCAGTGCATTTGTTCTTGGAATGCTAATAAACTCTACACCAAGGCTGGTGAGTTTTCGCACTGAGGATTCGACATCTGCCTCACCTGTGCAGCTCACTTCAAACTTGGGGTCACTGTGTAGAGAGTAAAGTACAGCTGGTAACACATTAACAGGCTATCACTAGGAAAAGTTACTGTGACCTACATTAAGGGTCACTATGTCACCACCGGATGCAGCTGCCAGAGTTGACCGCACTGTAAGCGACTGGTGTTGTGTACAACACTTAAGCCAGCCTCTAGTTTAAGCAGTTTATAGTGGCCCATAGACCTCTGAACTTCAACATTTTCGCTGTTGATGCATGGGAAAATTTTCGTCACTGGTGAATTTAGCGCAAAGCACGCCAAGTGATATTCATGGGTCTCTAAAACATTTTTGCATGCCGCCAGATGATGAGATTATCGTGGGGCCTTACCAATCCGCCATCTACCTTGGGCAAGGTCTGTCTGATTTCGTGTTCATCATCATCAAGAGAGTCAGACAGTTTACCTATGATTCAATGCACTGTGTGTTATCGTCCGACCATCTTCCAGTGGTGTTAAGCATGGGTGTCAACAGCACAGAACCATCTAACAACGAGCAAGTGCGTTTCCATGTCCAGTTGCTCGACACGCTCGAGACAGAGCCGAATTCAACCATCGTCGGCGCTGAATAGTTGCTGCCCCCCAAACCTGACAGACACTACAAGCAGTGGCTGCATGTGCTCCCAGACGACCACCAAGAATGCAGTTATTCTCACTACTGTGAGGGAGAACTGTGTCTTCCACCAATGGTAGTCACCTATCAACCAGCAACAAAGCGCCTTCATAACCAGCTGCATCATCGCTTCTAGGCAGCTGTGGAAGAGCCCCACAACCATGACTGGGCTAGAAAAATTTCCATGCTCCATTTCGAGGATGACAGCGCCTGGAGAATTACTAGTAGTTCCTCCAGCAGAAACAGAGTATCCTACCCCTGCAGACTTGACAAGTGATGTTTTTGAGGCAGACACGAAGGCCAGTGTCTTGGCAAACGCCTTTGTAGATAAGTTTGCATCCATGACAGACGCAGTTGACGACGAGCATATCTGTCTGCTGGAGAAGCAGCTGCCAAAACCAAAGAAAACAGGAGATCTGACAGGCACCACAACATGATTGCAGTAACTGTCTACTATGTTTACCACACACTTGCCATCATTTTTAATGGCATAATACTTCCAGCATCTACCCTTTCATGTGCGAACGTAAAAAAGTACTGTCCATCCCAAAGAGGTGGGCCGGCCGCGGTGGCCGTGCGGTTCTGGCGCTGCAGTCCGGAACCGCGGGACTGCTACGGTCGCAGGTTCGAATCCTGCCTCGGGCATGGGTGTATGTGATGTCCTTAGGTTGGTTACGTTTAAGTAGTTCTAAGTTCTAGGGGACTTATGACCTAAGATGTTGAGTCCCACAGTGCTCAGAGCCATTTGAACCCAAAGAGGTGGCAAGGATCCTCGATTTGTGCGGATCTACTGACCACGCCGCTTGCGTCCATCCCTCTATAATGTCTTTGAGAGCCTTTACAACATGCGACTTCATCAACACATCACTGGGAAGGGTCTCATCACAAATAAGCTGACTTCCAGAGTGGCCACTCAGGGTCTTATTGCTGCTCCATCTGATGGAACAGATAATGGGAGCCCTGAAGTGTCGTGAGTACCTTGACCTGGTGTCTCGGAAGTATCATCAGGACATCAGGGTGTTTCATTCCGTGTGGCATGACAGTCTTGTGTACAAACTTTTTGTCCACACGGTCTCTACGTCGCACAGTAGCTCCCACCACTATTACCTCGCTTGGAGGATGTTTCACGTTCTTGTGGATGGCTTTTAACGTGTGTGAAATCATGGGTTAAATTGTTGATGTAAGAAAAAGGAAAACAATTTCAGCTAAATTTTCCTTGTTAGCTAGAACTATTGACAAAACAATATCCGTGACGTAAAAAAAGGTTTGAAAATTACGCTTTCAAATTGTATTTGATGTGACAGTTCCAGTAAGTATAATGCAAGTAACTGAAATTTAAATGACATCTGAACTGGTAATATTTAGGGGTATTTATGTAGTCGTAACAACCTGTGGTCACATCTTTATGACACCCAGGTACGTGAGATGTTGAGATAAGCAAGACATTTTCGCACTGCTCCCGAAAATAATCCACTGAATTTTTCTGAGACATTATTACTAGATTATAGGTGTCGCCTTTGAAGCGGATCGAGAAATTCCCTAGACAGTAATTTTTCTTAGAATTTCTGCATGTTATATTGTGCTACATTCTCCTCCGGTCCAAAGAAACCTGGAACTACTTTTGCCGTTCTTCATGCTGAGCACTTAGTTACCACTGTCAATACAAAACATGGCAAGATTTACTGGATTTGAAGCGTGCTGCTTACTTTAATCTGCATCTGTGTGTTGTCTTTTCACACTCCAGCGTATGATCTTTTCAAGTATTTGTACGCTGCTACTAATTATAGCCACAACTCTTTCTAACGATAGACAACACATTTTTGACTGGTACGGAGTTCTTAATTTGGATGTAAATTGTGCAGCAAATCGATAATGTGTAAATTATTATCAGATTATTAGAAGCACACCTACAGCTACTTCCGCCCCCCGTGAATGACACCATGTCTAGGAAAATGTGCTCTGTCCGGACGTAATCGTTCAGAAAATTAATCTGCGATTTATGTAGACGCTCCCTGAAAAATGTTGAAGCTCTGAACTTATTTCGCGTCCCCAACCGTATCTTTGTCCGTGTGGTGCAATAGCAAGTCAATAACACGAAACGTGTACATCTGCCTACAAGTTCAAGAAGATATCTTCTACAATGTATGATAATCCTTCTTTCATGCACACCCATGGCGCTTAGTTGTCGTTCAGGAGAAAAGTCGCAAAGCAGGGAAGGCATAGTCCTAAGTGTTTCATACTTAACAAGGAAAATGGACATTTTTGGAATTAGAATTCACTCACAAGACGGGTCTGTATGGATGCAAATTTTCAATTCTATATAAATGTAAGATAATAATAAGATTGTTAAACGAATTCACCTTACTGTCCTTTTATTTTACTCAATGTTGGTCTCACCCTCAGAAAGATCTTGACTTCATATTTCAGAAGTACATTATTTCTCAGTAAATTGATACCGCTACATTGAATTCAGCTGTGAGAAAAATAAGAAAGGAAAAATATTTGTGAAATATTTAGTAAACTAGAAGCTTCTGTTGTCTCGGGAGAACACGTTATATTTTATTAACAGAACGATCTACTTCGTTTAAGGAACGAGGGGCAACGAAAGTAATGCCGTCACTATTGTTGAACCAATCGATATTTCTAGGTCCTCACTACAATCAATTATTACATGTAGAAAAGAAAATAGATTTTTCTTTTTGTGGCGAGTCCACAACAGATTATTTTTTTTTTGTATTGCACAATTCAAACATCGTTTTCTGAAGCGCTACTCGTATATTTTTAAACACATCCTGTCACTGAGATAACAATCCAATCATTCAAATTTTATTTCTGTTTGCTATGTGTATTAGGATTATGTGTTTAATTTAAAGAAACCGATGAATGAAGGATAAACTCTGAATTCAGACTTAAAAAGAAGTGTTAGAATAGCGTTTGTTCAGTATTTTCTTGTTCCCGGTTAAAAAATTTCTGAAACATTACGATAATGAAATTCTCTGCGCAAGAATAAATTCGAAAATGGTATACTTCTTAGGATATGAAGAGTACAGACGTTCTGGAAGGAAAATATGATTCACGTAGAAAAAGCGCTGTATTTCCTTACACGGTCTGCTAAATATAGTGTCTTCATTTACGTCATCGGGAGCCTGGTATTTACGTGAGGTCTGTCCCAGATAACATTTTCCAGATAACATAAAAATTAGCAGTACGTAAATGAAACGACGAAGGCTCGTGTTTCTGTAAAACCGCTTCTGCGATGTTTAACATTAACGTTGCGATTACGCCCACATTTAGTAGCCTTTCGCTGCACCTGACAACTTCTCCGCTTTTCTGATGCGCACCGGTGCCCTTAACAGTTTGCAAAATTGCAAGAACGTTTCATGAATTTTTGAATTAGTCCCTGTCTGACTCTCAAACACAGTGATGCAGAATGACTCACCTTAACGATAATATTTATGGATTATTGTTACGTCTGCCGTTTAATAAGCGGAACGGGTTGCAAATTGGTGTCCGATTATTTTGATTCTGGTTCCTCTTAATCATTTGAGGAGTGTGCCAGAATTGTTACTACAAGTGGGATATGAGCGACGTCCTTTTATTTTCCGGTTGATTTAATCTCGGAAGCCGTCTACTGAACTCCAAACCAAAAATTTGCTTCGTTGAATTGTCTCTTATTACGAGTACAACCATTTAACGTATGTGAACTCCTAAAAAACTTCACATTCTACATGTGAGGACCGAAAATCCTGATTTCGACTTTTCCGCAGGCAATCAGCCACTTCTAAACATACTTGAACAGTTGTTATATTAACTCTACTGGGAGAAGGGAGAAATAACGAACAAGTAGATGGCACTATTAAATAGATTTTCTTGAAGACTGTTCGGCAAGACAGTAGGTAATTAGACGCTTGTTGACTCTTCCTGGCAGATTAAAATTGTGTGCCGGACGGAGACTCGAACTCGGGACCTTTGCCTTTCGTGGGCAAGTGCTCTACCATCTTTTTTTGTAAGTTTTTTTTATTTTTTTTGCCTTTGTTTCTTTTTTTATTTTATTTTTTAATTTTTAGAAAGCCCCTTAGGAAAATGGAACTACAAAAAAAAAAACTAAGTGCCACCGACACTTTTCACCCTATAACAAAAAAATCTGATCCACTTCAGGCGTTGGCTCCTGATTAAACCTACCCCAGAGAGCTGCCTATATACCAGGGGAAATATGGGAAATCAAGGTTAGGGCTATCTTTACAAACAAAACAAAATCTTCCTTTTTCTGAATTTTATTTTTATTTTTATTGTTTTTTTTTTTTTTTTTTTTTTTTTTTTTTTTTTTTTTTTTTTTTTTTTTTGTTTAGTATTGTTGTGTAATTGATCAGAGGCCTTCTGCACCCCACTGGTAATATGTTGAGTCACGTCTTTTCGAAATTGATGTGTTCTGTTCAATTGTTCAGAAATGTTCATTGGTTGAAACAGGAAACCTTCTTCTCACTTGGCTTAACATATTCCAGCTGCGAGGCGGGTCGTGGAAAGCACTCCCAAGGAAGTTCGAGAAAAATTGTCTGTATTTTGGGTGACGGACAACGACATAATGACGGTCGTTGACGTACGTCCAAAAATCGAGTACAGAGTCGACAGTTTGTCCAAACAGGTAGTGAATGGCATGTCCGCGAATCCTGTTCACAGCATTGGTCTTTGTCCGAGGAAAATAGTCACGTTCCGGAAATAATAATGAAAGGGGAGTAATCCGATCCGGAATGTCTCGCGTTAGAAAAGCCACAATTCGACGAATCAAGTGCCAAACCTCCGCCGCCGGTCCGCAAACAAACCGATGTTCGTCATTGTCTGGCACTCCATACGTGGAACATAGAGGGGATTGGGCGAGGTGGATACGATGAAGGCGAAATTGGTTGATTTGCTTACCATTGACAGTTAGGTACCAGACAGATTGAACATTCGTGTCAAGGTAACAGGCGAACACCGCGCGCCATACATGAACTTTTGTTCAATCGGGTTAGGTGGACGACCTAATTGGAGGACATTGTGTACTGCCTTTGTCTTGAGTAAAAGCTGTCTTGGTAAGGTGAGGCGCAGATAACTGAGTTCAATACATAGGCGTTTTCAGCCTCACAAAATCTTTCATTCACTCGCAAATTATCGTTTTCAGACCAAGCATATTAACATATATATTGAATGATCACTGAATTATGACCTGTCCGTCACCCGATTCTTTACAGAATCGAACTCCTCTGAATAAAACAGCTCCACACTTCTTATTACAAAATGAAGTAATGCGTTAAATATTTGAAGTTAAGGATATAAGCGAGAAAGATTTGAAATTAAAGTTTGTTGGATGTCGCTAAGTCACAAAGTGCGTTGCAGCTTAACCAGAAGCTGGTTTTTTCGTGCATCTTAATATTTATGACGTCATATCTGTTGAAGTGTGTGTCGTACAATGGTATTATTTCGTAGGTGTATTCAATGATATACGTGGATACTGCCTGAAAATGTGTTGCGAATTTCGTCTGTGGTAAAGAAGTTACTAAAAAACGTCATGCTGATGTTGAAGTTTTACTTTATTAACAGCGAAAATGTAATAAGAGATAAACTTTTTTTTTCATTTCTTCATTTTGTGCAGGGTGTCTGCAAAAAAAAGCACCATGAGCACGCGCTTTATCATGTACCATGATGAAACTGCCAGCAAACTGTTGACAATACGGTCCCACTTTTGGTTGCAGAATCTCGGCCTTGTAGCGTAGAACATTGAGACTGCCCTCAAAAACCACGAGACGTGTACGGTGGCCCCACATGTTGGACATGTAGGACAGTATTGGAGGCGTTCCATACTTCCGGGATGCCCCCAAATACGTTGTCTGCGATTGTCGGAGTACGAACAGATCCGTGTTCCGTCCGTAAACAATACACGACGCCAACCTTGGGCGTCCATTCTGCATGATTTGTTACCCATCTCTAAAAGATTCTGGTGCACGACCTCGTACTCGCCATGGTCATTCAGAACGAATATTCGGATCATACAGTCGTCTGCAAACAGTCCGATGCGATACACGACTTCCTGTAGCCTCCTCGAAAGCCAAATTCAGGTGTGGAGCACTCAGTTCACGGTTCCTTTCACTCCTAAGTTGTAGATGTCGGTCATTCCGAGCCGCTCTCGAACGTGGAGGGCCTGTGCGGTGTGAGTCCTCACAGTTGGAACTGATTCCATGAGCGCAACACATCACTTTTACTGCAGTGCACACACCGGGAAACTTCCCTGGTCGACAAGCATTCTGCGCTTAACGTGATGGTACAAACCTGATCACTGATCGGAACTGCCCTTCGTGGCATGATAGATGTCCACTCTACTGTTCCAGAGACGTCTCTAGTGTGTCCCTGGTACTTGTGCTTTACCTAGAATAAAGTCCTGTAATCCATTCGAGTGCGGCAGTCCACCCGTAGATAGCGCTCTTGGTAACTGTGTGTGTGTTTACAAATAAAGTCAGGGGTGACCTTACTATCGGTACAGGAACGGTCACAACAACAACACACCTGAACGACATACGCAATGTCGCAACACTTTTATTGATATGCCGTATTCTGCAGTGGTTAATAATTCTATCGAGCTACTGGAAGTGATTCTCTCTTGGAATCGTGTAAAACTAAACTCCTCCCGAACAGGCCATGAAGGCCCAAAGGTACCGACCGGCCGCCGTGTCATCCTCTGCCCATAGGCGTCACTGGATGCGGATATGGACAGGCATGTGGTCAGCACACTGCTTTCCCGGCCGTATGTCAGTTTCCGAGACCGGAGCCACTACTCTTCAATCAAGTAGCTCCTCAGTTTGCCTCACAAGGGCTGAGTGCACCCCACTTGCCAACAGCGCTCGGCAGACCGGATGGTCACCCATTCAAGTGTTAGCCCAGCCCGACAGCGATGGACACCAAGGAGACACGTTTGAAAGCATTGAACAGCATGCTTAAAGTCTTCAACAGAGCAAAAGTGGAGACAGTACCAGTTGGTCGCCTTTGTCGTTTCTCGTGGGTGTGCACTACTCTACACAAATTTAACAAATGTATCGTAGGACATATATGTTCGTATGAAGTGAAGAGTTCAGCCATATGGACTGGAACCCTAGTTCGCACCGTTCCTAATCCTACGGCAGTTATTTTAATAATTCGCAGACGCGAATTACTGGTTGTGACGTGACCAGTGATTCCAATATTAAAAAAGCAATGTTCTGTTTTTAGAAAGAAATAATTTGGTCCTTCCCCCCAGACTGCAACTGATCTGATGAAGCAACAGCGAGCAGGACGTCAGGTGCAGGAGTCGTTCAAGATATATACGTGGTTGTAATTTTTGGTGGTCAGCAACTGTATATCCTGAACATTTGCAGACCACAAGAATTGGGTTGCAAAACGCGTACTAACACTGTAGCGGTCCTTGTAGTTCCGCCAGGGTAGAGAAAAGGAAAATTAACGTACACTCGACGTTGCTATTATTTGAGGGAAAGCACGAATTCAATGAAAGAAGTTTGGAAAACAATACAGGCTTTGTTGGAAAAATTCATTCCGGCATTGCCCTGGGAAACTACAAGAAACCAAAACCAGACAGAGAGCAATTCGAATTAAGTTACTACCGAGGGGTTTGACCACAGGGCCACTTCTAGGCGAATGAGCCAGCACGTATAACTTCTTTAAAATATTTCCGATCGTGCACTCGTTTAGCAAACAGACACAATTTTCTAATTTGTAGTGGGGCTAATATAGAAAGTACGGTAGTATGCTCCATCCCAAAGAACATACTGGCTGAAAACTACGTGAGACCTGTAGAATGATCAGTACATGACCACTCTGTAAAGCTGTCGCTCAACCGCCGTCTCGTGGGAACTACGATACGCCAGCGACAGTGCGACTTACCGATGGTGGTGATAACGGTGACAGAGTAAAGGAGCGCGCCGCTGAAGGACCACTGGAGGTCGGAGTCGGTGAGGTCTTTGCCCTCGTAACCGTCCATCTTGGCGGCCGCCACGACGCGGCTCTCGAACTTGCGCAGCTGTTCGTGCACCAGCCGCGTCCAGTTGCTCTCGTACAGCACGTTGAGGCGCTCTGCAACACCACACCACACCACATACTCTTACTCCACCAAAACCTGGCTCTCTGTTACTAACGTGGGCGTCTGACTTCACGATACATGAAAGTTCACAGGCCATGATGTGTGCGCAATTTGTTGAACACCAAAGTTTGTGATACATTTTCGAGCTGTTTCTAGATCTTTTTCTACACTCTGCAAACCGTTGTGTAGTGAATGGTAGAGAGTACGCATTAGAGTATCTACTCGTTCCATTCAAGTATGCAGCGCTGGAAGAATATCTGCTTAAAGGTTCTGTGTGAGCCGTGTCTTTCAATCTCGTTATTCAAATGCGACTGGATTCGGCGACACACTGCTCCGTCATCGGCCCCTCTACTGGAAAAATTGGACCTATAACAAACTTTCCATAATGACAAAACAAAGGCTAAAAATTGAACTCGGTCTGCAGATCTGCTCATGCATGAAGTGCCCGCTGCAACTACCCGTAGAAGTTACGTTCCGAGTGACTCGAACGTAGCTTCTTCTAGTAGATCTTTGATGTGTGTAGCGGGTTCTTCATTGAAAATCAGGTCTGCAGACGATGAGTATGATTTTTTATCCCCTGTTATCGCAGCATAGAAAGTTGGTTGCAGATCAAAATTTTGGTAATAGTGGGGCCTAATGACGGTTCAATGTGTCACCGAACACCAATTAACATTGTATAAAGAGATTCAAACACGCGGTTGGAGGTGTCACATTTACACTAGCGTAACCTATTGCAGATTAATATTCCCTTCGGTCGCCGTAAGGCAAATATGAACTTGAACTTCATTCACAGACCCGGAGAGGACAATTAGTGCTGACCAACCGCCGTGTCATCCACCGCCAATGCCGTCACTGGGTGCGGTATGGAGGGGCGTGGGTTCAGTACACCGCTCAAGGAGGTTGATAGTTTCGTTTCAAATGGCTCTGAGCATTATGGGACTCAACATCTGAGGTCATCAGTCCCCTAGAACATAGAACTACTTAAACCTAACTAACCTAAGGACATCACACACATTCATGCCCGAGGCAGGATTCGAACCTGCGACCGTAGCAGCAGCGCGGTTCCGCACCGAAGCGCCTAGAACCGCTCGGCCACAACGGCCGGCTGGGAACCTAATCCACAACAGCCTGCAGTGGGGTACCGTGTCAAATGGTAGCTTCGGAATGCTGTCGATGAAAATATTTTCCGGCAACAGAGCTCCAATCAATTATCTCTGGGTACTGCGTTGTCACTTCTGCAGATTACAAACTTCGACTGCAGAGGCGCTCCCAACGTGTTAGTGTCCAAAACATGTAGCGATATGAACGAAATGGTTCAAAAGGCTCTGAGCACTATGGGACTTAACATCTATGGTCATCAGTCCCCTAGAACTTAGAACTACTTAAACCTACCTAATCTAAGGACATCACACAACACCCAGTCATTACGAGGTAGAGAAAATCCCTGACCCCGCCGGGAATCGAACCTGGGAACCCGGGCGCGGGAAGCGAGTACGCTACCGCACGACCACGTGCTGCGGACAGCGATATGAACGACTTAGAGTTCCTGAATACATACACATACGAAAAAAAAATTTGCATCACCCCGGTTCCCAGAACTCCTGAAGATAGACGTTGACTGTGGATATTGTATTACACACCCAGTCCCTTTGATTGTTCAGAGATGTCACTAAACCAGCCCAAAGATGTAAACAAACATGCATGAGCAGCGCCTATTACACAGAAGGGGTCCGACAGCCGATCAGTTCCAGTCATTCCACCACGAAGGAGGTAACGGCTCGTGTTGTCTGTAGTTCAACCATGCCTAGACGGCCAATACCGCGGTTCGATCGCGTCCGCATTGTTGCTTTGTGCCAGGAAGGGCTCTCAACAAAGGAAGCGTCCAGGCGTCTCGCAGTAAACCAAAGCGATGTTGTTCGGACATGGAGGAGATACAGAGAGACAGGAACTGTCGATGACATGCCTCTCTCAGGCCGCCCAAGAGCTACTACTGCAGTAGATGACCGCTACCTACGGATTATGGCTGAGGAACCCTGACAGCAACGCCACCATGTTGAATAATGCTTTTGGTGCAGCCACAGGACGTCGTGTTACGACTCAAACTGTGTGCAAGAGGCCGCATGATGCGCAACTTCACTCCCGACGTCCATGGCGAGGTCCATCTTTGCAAAACCACGACAACATGCAGCGCGGTACAGATGGGCCCAACAACATGCCGAATGGACCGGCCGCATCATGTTCTCTTCACCGATAAGTGTCTGATATGCATTCAACCAGACAATCGTCGGAGACGTGTTTGGAGGCAACCGGTCAAGCTGAACGCCTTAGACACACTGTCCAGCGAGTGCAGCAAGGTGGAAGTTCAAATGGTTCAAATGGCTCTGAGAACTATGGGACTTAACATCTGTGGTCACCAGTCCCCTAGAACGTAGAACTACTTACACCTAACTAACCTAAGGACATCACACACATCCATGCCCGAGGCAGGATTAGAACCTGCGACCGTAGCAGTCAAGCGGTTCCAGACTAAAGCGCCTAGAACCGCATGGCCGCAACGCCCGGCGGTGGAGGTTCCTTGATGTTTTGAGGTGGCATTATGTGGGGCCAACGTACGCCGCTGGTGGTAATGAAAGGCGCCGTAACGGCTATACATACGTGACTGCCATCCTCCGACCGATAGAGCAACTATATCGGCAGCATATGGGCGAGGCATTCGTCTTCATGGACGACAATTGGCGCCCCCGTCGTACACATCTTGTGAATGACTTCCTTCAGGATAACGACATCGTTCGACTAGAGCGGCCAGAATGTTCCAGAGGCATGAACTCTATCGAACATGCCTGAGATAGACTGAGAAGGGCTGTTTGTGGACGACGTGACCCACCAACCACTCTGAGGGATCCACGCCAATTCGGCCTAGAGTGGGACAATATGGACCAGCAGTGCGTTGATGAACTTGTGGTTAGTATGACACGATGAATACAGGCATGCATTAATGCATGCTACTGGCTATTAGAGGTACCGGTGTGTACAGCAGCCTGGGCCACCCCCTATGAAGGTCTTGCTGTATGGCGGTACAACATGCAATGTTTGGTTTTTATGAGCAATAAAAAGGGAGGAAATGATGTTTCTGTTGATCTCTATTCCAATTTTCTGTAGAGGTTCCGGAACTCTTGGAACTGAGGTGATGCAAAACTTTTTTTGATGTGTGTAGATAGATCGCGGCAACAAACTCCCTTTTTTGGCACAATGTAGAAATTGAAACACCTTTTTGATTATGGAACCACACTCACCAGAAACATGGGTAGCCTCTTATGGTTGAGCATCCTCAGATACCAGAAAAACAAATTATAACGTTTAAACCGATGTCTCTCTTTAAATATTTTATTTGCACTTAAAACGTGTAATGCGGCTACTTTGAACAATCTACGTCTGGAATATATTCTGGAGAAATTACACAAGAAAAACAAATCATGGGTAAAATAAGGACGTTCTTAAAGTAGAGTTCATTCGTTGACGTCTCAAACATGCTACTTCTACATTACAATGTTTTGAAGAACTATCCGTGTGTATGGATTTAGACCGATGTTCAATCCTTCAGTGATTAAAATTTATTCTGTCATATATTTGGTTGACAATACTGATGAGTGAAATGTATCAAAAGGAATATATATCACATCGCCAATTGACATAAACGTTAAAGCTTCGGTTCATGCGTACACTTCAATACGTTTACCGTGAAAGAGCTGTGATCCGCCTTAATGTTCCAGAAATAATAGGAAATCACACAGACTGACTGCAAAAGTCATACTATTAATCAGCTTTATTAATGTGTTAATTCCGGATTAACGTTAAATAACTGAGCCGAATCATCTCTGGGAACATGATGTTTTCGTCGCTGATGGCGTCACCTTACACAATGTTGAATGACTCCGAAGAAATGGAAGGGCAAGAAAGTTAAGGGTCAAAGTTCAGCCGGTGGATTTGAAACGTTACGCTCTCAAAGGCGAGTCCAGTGCGCTGTTTCGCTCCATGACTGAGTAGGAAAAGATGTGCAGACAAAACCTGTGAGAGTATGAGATGGAGACTGTGTGGTGAGTTGGTTAAAAATTGTATTACAAAATAAAATTTTAATTAAATGATAAATGGTATTATTCTTCACAATTAAAAGCAGAGTATGACTATCCGTATAGAAAGCTAAATAGTTTACAACAGTTAAAATATCAGTAATCTAAAGAAGATATTCGAACCGGGCCTTGTATCAGAACCCTTTAATGAGCTGAAACAGTCTTCAGTGGTACACTGGACGGCAGAGAAATACAAAATAGTTTTCATGTAAGAGAGAGTTGAACTCAAATTAACACTGAACAATTTCTGTATAGGATTATCATTCGCACTGATACAGGCATGAACAGGTCTGCATCATCTTCCATCATCTGTGTGTACAATCAACTAGTACGTAGACTGATGAACCAAAACATCATAACCACCTCCTTAACAGCAGGTTGGACCACATTCAGAACTAATACAGCAGCGATTCTGTGTGCCAAAGATTTGACATGTCCTTCGTATGTTTCTGGAAGTACCTGATACAAGATAACTAAACATAGGTCACGCAAATTCATGTAAATTATGAACAGGTGGTTTATGGGCACGGAGCTGGCAACCACGTGTGTTTCGTCGGAAATTAGTTGGGTGAATTTGGTGGCGAAAACATAAATATGATTCACAGTCATGTTCTTCAAACCACTGGGGCATCTATCTGGCCTTTACACGGGGTAAAAACTTTCCAAAGCCAAAATCGCATAAATATTTCTATATTTACAACAAACGGTTTCGAAGGACTCTGCTGCCTTCTTCAAATCTTCAAAAAAATTTGTTATAAAATGTGTTCATTTTGAGCTGGAACCTCACGCCAATTTAGAATGAATCCGTTTTAAGACAAAAATTTCTGATGACCTGAATTTGACAACATAGACTGGTAAAACCGGTAAATAAAGAAATATTTATACAATCTAGGTTTCCGAAAGTTTTTACCAACTAAAACAGGTCCCTCTGATTTTTCAATATGAGAAAATTCAGTTCTTTGACAAGGCAACTATCTTGTTGGACGACGCCATTGCTGTTGAGGAAGACTTGAGCAATAAGGGATGCAGACGGTTGGCAGTACTGTCCACATAATACTGTTCTCTTAATCCACAGCTTGGACGACGCCATTGCTGTTGAGGAAGACTTGAGCAACAAGGGATGCAGACGGTTGGCAGTACTGTCCACATAATACTGTTCTCTTAATCCACAGCTTTCATGATGTGCTCAATTACTACCACAGGTCCAATGACAACTCACATGAATGTCTCTCTTAGCATGACACTGCATCTACTGGCAGTGTCTGTTGCGGGCCGCGTATTTCGAATAGCCGTTGGTCTGCATGACGATCAGTCTGGACACGACCATCAACCTGTGTAAAGAGGTACGTGATTCACCCACAGAGATGACGCGTTTCCATCGATTCATGTTCCAATCTCGTCGGAGTTGTGTGGCCATGCACAGTCTAATGTACAATTCATGTCATAGCCGTCGTATTGCGAATCATTTGTATCCGAACACATTTGCGTTATAACGCATACAGCGCCATTTAACTAGAGAATTTTCGTTAATTTTCTTCCCCTAACGTTTCAGTCTTATTCTATAATATTCCGTTCAAATTGGATGTCATTCTGGCAGTGTTCTTTTTTTACAGCGTTTTGAAACTGGATCTGTAGTTATAACCATCCTGTATTTTTCTCTCAACGTCACGTGGCGGCAACCTCGGCAAACGGAATTCGATCTCACAACGTGCAGCAGTAATATTTTGCCTCATTATTGTATATCAGTTCGATAAAGAGTTATCTCAAACAATATGCAATTCTTATAATGTCGCTGGAGTGTTGGTGCAGAATCTTTGGTTCTCACTTTCATTTGCGTGCTTAACGCCAAAACTTACATACCTTCAGCCGTGTTTCTTTGGTAGGACAATGGACTTGCATTCGGAACAACTGTTCAAACGTGTGTGAATTCTTAAGGGACCAAATTGCTTAGGTCATCGGTCCCTAGACTTACACACTACTTAAACTGACTTATGTTAAGAACGACGCACACACCCATGCCCGAGGGAAGGCTCGAACCTCCGGCGGGAGGGGACGGTATTCGGAACGAGAGGGATTAAATCACCATCCATATTTATACATTTAGGTCTACCATGGGTTCCATAAACTGACAAATGTCAAGGTCAGAATAGTTCGTTTAAAAACATGCGGCTAATTTCCTTTCTCATCTATCTATAGTCCACGTTAATATGTTAATTTATGACTAATGGTTTCATGGTTCTTAACCTTCCTTTCTTACATTTTACCTATCCTTATTTACATATGCAGTTTTGTTTTTATCAGTTACCCGTTTCTTAGAGGGTTAGAGTTCCATGATTTTACGGCGTGGTTAGCGGATGAGTGTCAAACCAACACAAAATAGTTCAAGGACTTACAGGTATAACATTACTTTTGTTGTCCAGCATTTCTAACATCTTGGTGGTGATTCCGCAACTGTAGTAAAGATTTTCACGACGTCCACAGTAAATGCCCTTTGATACGATGCAGATATTACAAGATAATGGCCTTGGGGCCGGAAACGGTGTGGATACTAAATAAAAGAAAAGTGCAACAGCAGGCATACTGTATATACGTGGAATTCATGTGAATTAATCATAAAACGACACTAATATTATGGGTATTTACGTTCTAAATTTCACATTAAGTTCCATTGTAATTAAAAAACTTTTCACTTACTTTTCCTTGAAATCAGTTAAGTAATGCTGAAGAAGTGAAACTTACTGATGAATTAAATCTTTGGGCCGGACCAAGCCTCAAACTCGTGATCTTTGCATATCGTGGACAAGTGCTCCGTCTGAGATACCCTAGCACGATTCACGACCCCTCCTCACAGCTTTTCTTCCGGCAGTACCTCACCTCCGAATTGCACAGTAGATTGAAGGTAGGTGACGAAGTACTGGCGGAAGAAATGCTGTGCAGAGGATCTGTCAGTCCGATTTGGGTAACTCAGTCGGTAGGGCACTCGCTCACAAAAGGCAAAGGTCCCGAGTTCGAGTCCCACCCAGGCCACGCTGGTTGAATCCGCCGGGAAATTTCGTATTAGTGCACTCTCTGCTGTAGAGCGAAAAATTCATTTTGGATGTTGGAGATGGAAACTTATGGCAGTTTGTCACAGTATGGTTACCATCTTAGGGTAAATATTGAAGTAGTGAGATAAACTCTGGAAAGATAATTTATAGATCATCCTCGCTCCAACAGCGCCACACGACGAGCTGGTCATATGTACACGGTAGCGTAACTAGTGTTGTGGTTAAGTGAGGGCCATCAGTTGGCACAACACACTGTCAGCTTTCAGATATGTAAAATACACAGGACTGAGTTCTGAGATTGCGACTGGATAGCAGTTAATAGCATTAGGAGTTTTTGACATTTATAACAGATGCCGGTGACGTCACGAAAAGTGCGGTTGGTTGTGAAAGTTATTTATACATTCACTGCCAGGATTCGAGTAGTTTTTAGCCTCATAAGGAAAAAATTGGTTTATCGACACGCGTTTATAGTTGTGATGTTTACGGGTCACAAGGTAACGTCAATACGGCTGGGAATCGGAGCGTCCAGTACATATGCGGCGTGTTCCGGTATTGACAGCCCTATCAGAAATGCATACATGCACGCCGTTATAGACCGCTGCTGAACTGTAAATCATGAGGCCGAAATTGCAACAAATGTCAGCGTGAATAGCAACAGTAATTTTGAACTCTGAGTTGTTCCAGATTTAACGTTGTTCAACACAACCGATGAATTATTGTTTCGATTACCGACGCAGTTGAAAATCAGATTTCTTCTCTGACTGAAAATTATTGCACGCCGGTGAATCCACTCATTAAATTATACACAGCATTGTTAATTACGATTTGTAGGATATGGAAATGGGGCCTTTGGTATTTGAATACGTTTTACAGATGATCTATCTAGCGGTATAGTCTGAGCATAATATTACTATCGTGATCTCGAAAGGGAAGTGAAATATTTATCTTTCATAGGAAACTCTAAGCAAAGTACACAGAACTTCATTTGCTACAGTTTTAACAGACCTGTTTCATTCCAGTCATTCGATCTTTGATTTCTGTTTTCCATACTTTCTGTATCTACTTTTCTCCTGTTAGCAGTGGCTCTCCTCTCCTTCTTTCGTTCGGCTCTCAGTTTAGTCTTCCTTGGCCACATATTGACTAGGCAAAAGAGTATCTGCCCATGGTACAGTAGACCCCTATTCTCCAAAGTTTTTGTTATGGAGCGAGTTATCTCCATTCGACTCCATATCTCCTCATTTCGTATACTATCTTGCCTTGTTACCTGAAGATAACTTCTCATACAGTCGATTTCCGCTGTTCTAGATCGTTCCTTGTTCAAGGTCACATCTCTGCTCCTACAGGACTCTGTTATCCACCAAACTTGGAAATTTTCTTTTATTAGTGTCCTGCCGGATATTATCATTCCATAGTACCCCATAGAAAGCTTTAGCAACTGTCTTCTCCACTGCTGTTCTGGGAGTAATACCCCTGCCAGATGCACTCCAGTTGGCCATATACTCCCCATTGTTGGTGGAGAGCTTACACATTTAAATTGTAGAGGACCATAAACGTTGTTACCACGTAGAGGAACTCCATGGAGTGTCATTAGAGACACTAAATAAGATAATAGCATACTGTATAAACACCCATCACAGACAGGTTCATAATTTAAACACATATTTAATATTCTACGTCAATGAAATGGAACGAGTTCCTCCTCAGTTTTTCATAACAATATGTCAGAACTCTGCGATGTGAACTGCAAGTAGAGACGTCATCTTTTGACCACTCGATATCCGCTGAGGTAGACCTTGGATAAGGCTTATGGTAGGTAATTCTGATAGAGTGTTTTTCGAAATAAGTGAAAAATAGGAAAGAACATTAAATGATAGTGACGCAGTGAGCGCATATCGGCCCGAAATTGTTCATCTAATTTAGAGAACAGTTCACTTATAACTATAGTGTTTGTCGTTCTTGCCTCGGAGACGGAGTAATGGGTTAATGTAGTCAGAGGGTTGTGCCTCAGTGCTGCCTGCTGTTAATGGAAATTTCTCATTAAGAAATAGAAATTACGCACAGATAATTGAGTAAAATTTCCAGCTTGAAAGGACCAGCGTTAATAATTGAATCCTGAAATTATTCTTAAGACTTTTAGCCCAAAGTAATATTGAAAAGCACAGAAATTAGTTAGAATTACAAAAGATCACTTTAAAGTACCGCTTTACGAGTCGCCCCGTAAGCTAAAAGTGGCGCGAGAAAATTCTACAAGCGCACAATTGGCAGTGAGAGAGAAAACGTTATTAAAGGCACGTTTCTTAAAGGCGTTCTCCTCGCCAATGACGGCTTCTTCCGCTGCGGAAGGCGCAGCTTCCGTGGAGGCCTCGTTTATTGAGACTTTTCTGTCACCGTGGCTCCCCTCAGTTGGAGGCGCCACATCGATAATAAGACCAGAATGCGCCGGGCAGGGAGTGTTGCGTGCACACGACGACGACGACGCGCCACAGTCAGTTCCTAATTAGGAATTGATCTTGGGATTCTTTTGCCGCCTATTAAAATTTCATGAAACGACTATGCTAGCGAGCTCATTAATTTTGTTAACGAGCGGAATAACATCGAATTGAAAATGCTAACGTTCCTAATTAAGAGCTGAGAGGCTGCAGTTCTCGTAACAGTCGTATTTCTTCGCCTCTCTAAAGGAAACATTACAACATTCATAGCTAACAGTAATTTATTCATTTCTGTTTTGAATAAAATCGAAGACCGGTCTGACGGAATGAAGCATCTAACAACAATTTCCATGCTTCTATTAAACTTGCGATATAATTAAAAGATTGAAAGAATAGATACGGTAGACTTGAACTGATGGTACAATACTTTCCACCTAACGTAAATTTTTCTCTCCGTTGAAATACGTCAAAATGTCTGTCGTGTCTGAATTACGCAGTCTTTCTTTACCTACTTGTTTTAGGAACCTTCATCTGTTGAAGAACTGATCGTGTTTGAACGTATGCATAAATATTTCTTTATCGCCATTCTTGCCCGCTGTCGTCGTGACCTTGGTGTGAGTGTGAAAACTTCACATGAGTCAAGCGAAAAATAAATTACATAGAACGTTTCTTCAGCTGTGTCGAAATGTTAAGATGAAACGTTAAGGATGATGGAGGACATTAATCGAAGTAGATTTAATCTACATGCCGACTCTGAAATCCTACACAGTCCTAAAAGAAGAGGTGAAGTACTGTTAGACTGACGTCCTTAGTGTTCATGACGTTCCTGGGTGGCTTACCCGGTAAATGCAGTGATCGTGAAGCGAGTCACAGAGGTCTGTGTACTCTTAATCTGGCAAAACTGCATTGCAACGTAATATCCGCAGAATATGGATAATTATTTCCAGAGTCAGCAGTAACAGAACAATAGCGCAGTCTAGCAACGTTAAGCAGAGCTATCTTAAAAGGATATGAAACTGATAAAGATTACATGAAATTAAGCAATGATTCCCATTAGATACGTTAAGAAGAAACTACCTCGGTAAACTACCTTGGTCTTCCAGAGAAAATCCAAATAGTGATGGGCAAAACAGCAAGGCCTTACGTACTTCCCTTTTGCTCATAAACCGAGGCGCCAGTTTAATTCTACCCGAAAGCATGTCGCAACTGTCAACTGCAAGACATTGGTAATCAGTGATTTTGTATCAATAAAGCGTCCTAATGAAGAGTTATTTGTTTATCAAAACCAGTGCCGCCACCAGTATGGTCGAATAATGTAATTTCTGCAGATGAATACAGCTTCATTAAAACACCAAGTGTGTCGTATAATTATCACCATAAATTCTGAGTAATTGTGATATTGAGAACAGATTTGGCTGTGTGTTCTGTTGGTTGCTTTGTGTGTCAGCATAAATTCACATGTTCTGCACGTCAAAATATTTGAATTATTTGAAACTACTATTCGAGCCGGGTGTTTATGTCTCTAAATCAGGCTTGTTGTAGATATTATTAGTCCTGGTCCCTTTTTTCAGGCATATACAGATCTGTAAAGAATAGTTCATCATTTGCTACGAAGAAGTGTATAATATTATTGCAGGTACACTGTCACACACTTAAAGGTTTCAAAGGGGAGTCTATAACATTTTGTCTAAATGTATGTCAAATAAAGCTACCTCTCATTTGTATGTTAACATCGTAGGGATTACAAGAGAGATACTAGAAAAGAACATTATATTTTCACTACCTATGACACCACTGAGTAAATTATACATATGCTTCATCAGACGTTAATGAAAGTAAGAAGTAGTTTTGATCATCACAGTGCTTCAGAAATTTGTGCATCACTAGATATGTGACCGCCGCCCTGCACCGCATATTGTGATTTATGCAGTTATTTGGTGGGATTGGTGTTCGAAGTGGGGAAAAGGAAGAAGGAGGAAGAGGTATTTAACGTGTAATCTAACTTACAGGGGAATGTATGGTCTTTTTACAAATTCAGAGTTTAATCACAAAAAACATGCCGTCCTGCTTGGGTTGATCTATTGACATCCAAATTATTTTAGAGCAATGTAAAAATATTGGTCTCGCACCTGGTATCAGAGATGAACTTCCCTTAATTTATATTTTTTACTTAGCATCGCAAAATTAATGTTGTAAGGCCCTCCTTTGCATTTAGTCGAGCATTCTTCACATTTTAGCGTTACATTCACTCTGACGCAAGTGTTACAATATGTTTCATATTTAGTATGGAATTTAACACATAGGAATAATTGTGACAGAGGTTTAGCAAATGAACTTGATATTCAACAATGTTAACTCTGTGAGCCCACCCTGTCCTTCCTTTTATCTGAATTACTAAGTCCTTATGACCAGTGCAAACAAAAGTATCGCTTTTTCTGGTAACAAGGTCGTTTAGTAGTCAAGTGACTACTGTATTCGGCTACAAAGGCAGCCCAGATTGGATTACTGGTACGGTTCCGGATAAATTTAAAGTACATGTAAGGAGAGTGGCGTGTTAAGCGTCAATGTGGAGTGTCTAGCAAAACGAAGTGGCATCCTGTTCCATGACGCGAAGCGATAGTCTGATGTTCCCCGCTTGTTACACCCAGCAGGGCGAGTAGTCTGCCTATCAGCATAAACTACGTTATCAAAATGATTCAAATGGCTCTGAGCACTATGGGACTCAACTGCTGAGGTCATTAGTCCCCTAGAACTTAGAACTAGTTAAACCTAACTAACCTAAGGACACCACAAACATCCATGCCCGAGGCAGGATTCGAACCTGCGACCGTAGCGGTCTTGCGGTTCCAGACTGCAGCGCCTTTAACCGCACGGCCACTTCGGCCGGCACTACGTTATCAGCCCGTAAAAGAAGCGTTGAACGACAATAACGCTGTGCTTCGATTGCCATTCAAAGTGGTGGACAATTAATCACCGGACACTTCTGAACCCAACTGTAAGAATTTTAGCTCAGCGTTTGTAAGATTATATTCTGAGAGGAGTACACATTGCATGTTACAGCGCTTTATACACTATTTACTTGGTGTTGGAATTACACAAAGTGAACAGAAACTATCTGCAGACTGTCGACGATGGGTGTCTGTGACACAGCTACGACAGATAACACACTGTCACCACACGCATTGACCTGGAGCCAACAACTGGTCGCTACGAGAAGATCGCGGATTTCAGGCACGGCCGCGTACCAGTTGTTATCAGTGTAAGCTGACGGTAGAGGGGATGCTACTGTCCAAAATATATCCATTTGGTCTCCGTCAAACGTGACGTGAAGCATAATATATATTCTGATTTCTTTAGAGAACTCGAAGGTTGTAACATATCTGTAAACATTTTGGCACCTCCTCATCAAATAATTCAGATTTAGTATTTAGATATTCCTAAGATTGTCAGTTTTATGCACGTAAATTATTTTCAACATATTTTCTTCCTGTAAACTGTACATCACAGAAAGTAAGCCATACTTGTCACTCAACTGTCAATCGTGTGATACTAAGAGGACTGCCGAAAACCGATAGTGTTCATTTCACTGTGATGAGTAAGTGAGAGCTTTGGGGAATACCTAGTGAAGTCCGTTACCAACCAACAAAACTCATACAATAGTCATATTTCCCGTAGATCATTTGAGCGAGATCGTTTATCGAATGATGTGGAACCAAGCAGTTAACAGGATATGCATACGTGATTATTGTTAACACTAAGTAACGTATTTAGTCCTACTCCAGTAACTACGGTTAAAAACTAGATTCTTTCAAAGGCTACCAGTTTTTAAATAAATTATGAAATTTGTGGTAAGGTCTATGGGACCAAACTGCAGAGGTTATCGGTGCATAGTCTTACACACTACGTAATCTAACCTAAACTATCTTCCGCTAAGGACAACACACACACACACACACGCACTCACACACATGCTCGAGGGAGGACTCGAACCTCCGACGAGGGGACACGGCTACCCCGCGCGGCTACTTTTTTAAATAAATATATGTTCTTAATTGCGATGTGGTGACAAGAAGGGCATTCGTACACACTATGAGATTAACAACGGGAAATCCGCTATTAACCTTACCGACCCTGAGTAGGTACGGGATGAAGACAAAAGAAAAACAAAGTGATTCTATATTGGACGGCTTTGAGACATTGTTACTCTACGTGAAGATTTCGCTTCCTTTATCTTCATCCAATATCAGGGAGTTTGCTATTCTCCTGACTTTCTAAATTCATTTAACTCGAGCATTAAACGGGGAACATGTTACATTGCTACTGAACGCCCCTCCCCCCGGAGGTTCGAGTCCTCCTTCGGGCATGGGTGTGTGTCTTGTTCTTAGCATAAGTTAATTTAAGTAGTGGGAAAGTCTAGGGACCGATGACTTCAGCAGTTTGGTCCCTTAGGAATTCACAAAACTTTTTACTGAATCATCGTAAATTTTGGTTGGGGAGCCTGTGGCATGCTGAGCAATGTTTCCTTTGACTTTTTCCAGCTTGTCTTTTTAATTTTTCCGTTAATCTTTTAATGTGGAAACATTCATATATTGTTTCAGCACCTTCGTAACTAAGTAATTAAGTCACCTCCCTGCTTGTCCCTTCATAAAAGATCATTAGTACAGTAATAACACCTGGGCCACCTACATGGCAAGCCGGCTCAACTGTCGGGGTAAACTGACCGTGTGATTTTGTCATTTAATTTCGCTACGGCATTGGTTTTTTAACTAAAAATATATCGACTTTAATTTTCAAAGTTTATTTTAATACTAATTCCTAGAGCTTAATGACGAAAACGACAGCCATAAATAGTGTTGCGATTGTTGTAATAACAGATTGAAACGAATGTATGTTAAGAATAATTTTAGCGCCATGTCACAGATTGCGCTGTCCCTCCCGCCGGAGGTTCGAGTCATCCCTCGGGCATGGTTGTGTGTGTTGTTCTTAGCATAAGTCAGTTTAAGTAGTGTGTAAGTCTAGGGACCATTAACCGCAGTAGTTCGGTCCCTTAAGAATTCACACACGTTTGAACAATTTTGAATAATTTTAGCAATCTTCGCCTGAATAATGCACAACAGGATTTTCAGAGCTAATCACTCATAAAAATGTTATTGAACGTCATTTCTAACGCCTGAATCCATACATAACCTGTATTGGTGTGAGAAAGTGATTTAAGACACCTAAGTCACAGGGCATCCACATCCTCATCTTCATCTTGAAAAATTTTCTTAGGAATGGCTACTTCCCTTCTGAGTTTTATTTGAGGAGCCTTTCTATTTTTTTTTTTTTTACATCGGAATTTCTCTTTAAATTGTTTTCTTTCCTGTCTGTCTGTCAGCACTGTTCAAGTTCTATTTGGTTTGTTTTTCCTTGTTTTCGATTTCTCAAATGGTCTTACTGCTTCAAGTGCTGTAAGGGTCGTTTGGTCAGGTGATGTGACGTTTAACTGAAGAGGTGTTGTCACTGACAGCATAGGCACACCATTGTGTTCGTGAGCAGTTGAAGAGCCAGCATTAGGGTCAGGACGGTTTGCTATGTACAAAGTTATAGATGAAACTATAAAAATTAAAAAGTAGAACAACATAGGGTTACTGCTTTAAAATTAATGCAGGACACAATTTGTTGAAGTATAAATTGTATGCAGTGTAATCTAGACTTTGACGTTGGATAAATTGAAGTAAATAAGATTACTTAGAAAGTACAGAGGGACATGTTGGCCATGTGCAACGACCTACCCCTACTTAAGTGTGCCATTATACCTCCTCATCACACTGGAATTACACTACTGGCGATTAAAATTGCTACACCAAGAAGAAATGCAGATGATAAACGGGTATTCATAGGACAAATACATTATACTAGAACAGACATGTGATTTCATTTTCACACAATTTGGGTGCATAGATCCTCAGAAATCAGTACCCAGAACAACCACCTCTGGCCGTAATAACGACCTTGATACGCCTGGTCATTGAGTCAAACAGAGCTTGGATGGCGTGTACAGGTACATCTGCCCATGCAGCTTCAACACGATACCACAGTTCATCAAGAGTAGTGACTGGCGTATTGTGACGAGCCAGTTGTTCGGCCACCGTTGAAAGACGTTTTCATTTGGTGAGAGATCTGGAGAATGTGCTGGACAGGGCAGCAGTCGAACATTTTCTGTAACCAGAAAGGCCCGTACAGGACCTGCAGCATGCGGTAGTACATTATCCTGCTGAAATGTAGGGTTTCGCAGGGATCGAATTAAGGGTAGAGCCACGGATCGTAACACATCGGAAATGTAACGTCCACTGTTCGAAGTGCCGTCAGTGCGAACAAGAGGTGACCGAGACGTGTATCCAATGGCACCCCATACCATCACGCCGGGTGATACGCCAGTATGGCGCTGACGAATACACGCTTGCAATGTGCGTTCACCGCGATGTCGCCAAACACGGATGCGACCATCATGATGCTGTAAACAGAACCTGGATTCACCCGAAAAAATGACGTTTTGCCTTTCGTGCACCCAGGTTCGTCGTTGAGTACACCATCGCAGGCACACCCGTCTGTGATGCAGCGTTAAGGGTAACCGCAGCCATGGTGTCCGAGCTGATTGTCCATGCTGCTGCAAACGTCGTCGAACAGTTCGTGCAGATGATTGTTGTCTTGCAAACGTCCCCATCTGTTAACTCAGGGATCGAGGCGTGGCGCTGCACGATCCGTTACAGCCATGGGGATAAGATGCCTGTCATCTCGACTGCTAGCGATAGGGGGCCGTTGGGATCCAGCACGGCGTTCCGTATTACCCTCCTGAACCCACCGATTCCATATTCTGCTAACAGTCATTGGATCTCGACCAACGCGAGCAGCAGTGTCGCGATACGATAAACCGCAATCGCGATAGGCTACAATCCGACCTTTATCAAAGTCGGAAACGTGATGGTAGGCATTTCTCCCCCTTACACGAGGCATCACAACAACGTTTCACCAGGCAACGCCGGTCAACTGCTGTTTGTGTATGAGAAATCGGTTGGAAACTTCGCTCATATCAGCACGTTGTAGGTGTCGCCACCGGTGCCAACCTTGTGTGATTGCTCTGAAAAACTAATCATTTGCATATCACAGCATATTCTACCTGTCGGTTAAATTTCGCGTCTGTAGCGCGTCATTCCGTGGTGTAGCAATTTTAATGGCCAGTAGTGTATTTTAAATCGTTTACAGAAACGTTTTAAACATTCATTGCTGTATTAAGTGTCAAAATCATCCTTAATCTGTGGACTTAAATCCTTGTACTTACTTTTTTACTAACACCGTTGTCTTCTCATGCACTACGAAGTATCTTTCACTAACAAGAAAATATAAAATTCATGCCTTTCTTCGTTCGACATCTAACTGCATACATTAGTGTGTGGAAAGGCTATGGTGTCGTTGACGCCAACCTCATTGGTAGATGGCTAATTCTGACGCCAGTTTAATGAAATAATACCACTTAGCCATCATGCACCTACGGCCAGTGTGCCCTGGTCTTCCATACTCCATATTTTATTCAAAGGAAGTCATTACTTACAGTTTATGCAATAGTTAATTAAAATCATAATGTTCCATAATACGGCATATTGAAATAAGTATAATATGTTCCGTTTTACACACTATACTGAGAATACCACATTAGTGGAAACCAGCCGTGCGGGGTCAGCCGAGCGGTCCAGGGCGCTGCATTCCTGGACTGTGCGGCTGGTCCCGGCGGAGGTTCGAGTTCTCCCTTGGGCATGGGTGTGTGTGTTTGTCCTTGGGTTAATTTAGGTTAAGTAGTGTGTAAGCTTAGGGACTGATGACCTTAGCAGCTAAGTCCCGTAAGATTTCACACACATTTGAATATTAGTGGAAACCGCGAATTCGTACGAAATGCAATCGTAAATTTTACGAAGTCTTAGTAGTCTATGGTTACCTGAGGAAGAGAAGTGATGTGCGCCATCAGTGTGAGATTCGTGTAAACGCTTTGCTTAGCGTTATCATGTTATAACTATTGCGCTGTCGTATATTATATGAATCGGAAATTGGCGACACACCTAAATTTCCGCACAGTCACTTCAGGAACAAAATACACGCATTGTTGTTACACGTACACATGTCACAGAACAAAATTTACGCGGTTCACACGACATTCACCCCGCCGGTTAAGTCATTAGATCAGTTTAGATATCCACAGCGAAAAGATCCTCATGGATGCAGAAAATATAAAAAATGAATACATTAAACATATTTACAACAAAAAGAAGAAATACATTATGTTCCTTTCACAGATCCTAAGAGAAATTGTGGAATGTCACAAAAAATCTTAAATAAGAGGGTTGTCCAGAAAGTAAGTTCCGATCGGGCGCGAAATGGACACCACATTGAAAACCCGATGAAGCTTTGCACAGATGTATTGGGTAGTGTCTCTAATATGACCGTCGATGGCATCAAGACGCTCTTTTCAGTTGTGAACGCACTGTGAGCGAGTAAAGGTGCCTAGAATAAGGATATCTCCCGCCATCAGTTGTGAACGCACTGTGAGCGAGTAAAGGTGCCTAGAATAAGGACGTCTCCCGCCATCAGTTGTGAACGCACTGTGAGCGAGTAAAGGTGCCTAGAATAAGGATGTCTCCCGCCATCAGTTGTGTACGCACTGTGAGCGAGTAAAGGTGCCTAGAATAAGGATGTCTCCCGCCATCAGTTGTGAACGCACTGTGAGCGAGTAAAGGTGCCTAGAATAAGGATGTCTCCCGCCATCAGTTGTGTACTCACTGTGAGCGAGTAAAGGTGCCTAGAATAAGGATGTCTCCCGCCATCAGTTGTGTACGCACTGTGAGCGAGTAAAGGTGCCTAGAATAAGGATGTCTCCCGCCATCAGTTGTGTACGCACTGTGAGCGAGTAAAGGTGCCTAGAATAAGGATGTCTCCCGCCATCAGTTGTGTACTCACTGTGAGCGAGTAAAGGTGCCTAGAATAAGGATGTCTCCCGCCATCAGTTGTGAACGCACTGTGAGCGAGTAAAGGTGCCTAGAATAAGGATGTCTCCCGCCATCAGTTGTGTACTCACTGTGAGCGAGTAAAGGTGCCTAGAATAAGGATGTCTCCCGCCATCAGTTGTGAACGCACTGTGAGCGAGTAAAGGTGCCTAGAATAAGGATGTCTCCCGCCATCAGTTGTGTACGCACTGTGAGCGAGTAAAGGTGCCTAGAATAAGGATGTCTCCCGCCATCAGTTGTGTACGCACTGTGAGCGAGTAAAGGTGCCTAGAATAAGGATGTCTCCCGCCATCAGTAGTGTACGCACTGTGAGCGAGTAAAGGTGCCTAGAATAAGGATGTCTCCCGCCATCAGTTGTGAACGCACTGTGAGCGAGTAAAGGTGCCTAGAATAAGGATGTCTCCCGCCATCAGTTGTGAACGCACTGTGAGCGAGTAAAGGTGCCTAGAATAAGGATGTCTCCCGCCATCAGTTGTGTACTCACTGTGAGCGAGTAAAGGTGCCTAGAATAAGGATGTCTCCCGCCATCAGTTGTGAACGCACTGTGAGCGAGTAAAGGTGCCTAGAATAAGGATGTCTCCCGCCATCAGTTGTGTACTCACTGTGAGCGAGTAAAGGTGCCTAGAATAAGGATGTCTCCCGCCATCAGTTGTGTACGCACTGTGAGCGAGTAAAGGTGCCTAGAATAAGGATGTCTCCCGCCATCAGTTGTGTACGCACTGTGAGCGAGTAAAGGTGCCTAGAATAAGGATGTCTCCCGCCATCAGTTGTGAACGCACTGTGAGCGAGTAAAGGTGCCTAGAATAAGGATGTCTCCCGCCATCAGTTGTGTACTCACTGTGAGCGAGTAAAGGTGCCTAGAATAAGGATGTCTCCCGCCATCAGTTGTGTACGCACTGTGAGCGAGTAAAGGTGCCTAGAATAAGGATGTCTCCCGCCATCAGTTGTGTACGCACTGTGAGCGAGTAAAGGTGCCTAGAATAAGGATGTCTCCCGCCATCAGTTGTGTACTCACTGTGAGCGAGTAAAGGTGCCTAGAATAAGGATGTCTCCCGCCATCAGTTGTGAACGCACTGTGAGCGAGTAAAGGTGCCTAGAATAAGGATGTCTCCCGCCATCAGTTGTGTACTCACTGTGAGCGAGTAAAGGTGCCTAGAATAAGGATGTCTCCCGCCATCAGTTGTGAACGCACTGTGAGCGAGTAAAGGTGCCTAGAATAAGGATGTCTCCCGCCATCAGTTGTGTACGCACTGTGAGCGAGTAAAGGTGCCTAGAATAAGGATGTCTCCCGCCATCAGTTGTGTACGCACTGTGAGCGAGTAAAGGTGCCTAGAATAAGGACGTCTCCCGCCATCAGTTGTGAACGCACTGTGAGCGAGTAAAGGTGCCTAGGATATGGATGTCTCCCGCCATCAGTTGTGTGCGCACTGTGAGCGAGTAAAGGTGCCTAGAATAAGGATGTCTCCCGCCATCAGTTGTGTACGCACTGTGAGCGAGTAAAGGTGCCTAGAATAAGGATGTCTCCCGCCATCAGTTGTGTACGCACTGTGAGCGAGTAAAGGTGCCTAGAATAAGGACGTCTCCCGCCATCAGTTGTGAACGCACTGTGAGCGAGTAAAGGTGCCTAGGATATGGATGTCTCCCGCCATCAGTTGTGTACGCACTGTGAGCGAGTAAAGGTGCCTAGAATAAGGATGTCTCCCGCCATCAGTTGTGTACGCACTGTGAGCGAGTAAAGGTGCCTAGAATAAGGATGTCTCCCGCCATCAGTTGTGAACGCACTGTGAGCGAGTAAAGGTGCCTAGAATAAGGATGTCTCCCGCCATCAGTTGTGTACGCACTGTGAGCGAGTAAAGGTGCCTAGAATAAGGACGTCTCCCGCCATCAGTTGTGAACGCACTGTGAGCGAGTAAAGGTGCCTAGAATAAGGACGTCTCCCGCTATCAGTTGTGAACGCACTGTGAGCGAGTAAAGGTGCCTAGAATAAGGATGTCTCCCGCCATCAGTTGTGTACGCACTGTGATCGAGTAAAGGTGCCTAGAATAAGGATGTCTCCCCCCATCAGTTGTGAACGCACTGTGAGCGAGTAAAGGTGCCTACAATAAGGATGTCTCCCGCCATCAGTTGTGTACGCACTGTGAGCGAGTAAAGGTGCCTAGAATAAGGATGTCTCCCGCCATCAGTTGTGAACGCACTGTGAGCGAGTAAAGGTGCCTAGAATAAGGATGTCTCCCGCCATCAGTTGTGTACGCACTGTGAGCGAGTAAAGGTGCCTAGAATAAGGACGTCTCCCACCATCAGTTGTGAACGCACTGTGAGCGAGTAAAGGTGCCTAGAATAAGGACGTCTCCCGCCATCAGTTGTGAACGCACTGTGATCGAGTAAAGGTGCCTAGAATAAGGATGTCTCCCGCCATCAGTTGTGTACGCACTGTGAGCGAGTAAAGGTGCCTAGAATAAGGATGTCTCCCGCCATCAGTTGTGAACGCACTGTGAGCGAGTAAAGGTGCCTAGAATAAGGATGTCTCCCGCCATCAGTTGTGTACGCACTGTGAGCGAGTAAAGGTGCCTAGAATAAGGATGTCTCCCGCCATGAGTTGTGAACGCACTGTGAGCGAGTAAAGGTGCCTAGAATAAGGATGTCTCCCGCCATCAGTTGTGTACGCACTGTGAGCGAGTAAAGGTGCCTAGAATAAGGATGTCTCCCGCCATCAGTTGTGAACGCACTGTGAGCGAGTAAAGGTGCCTAGAATAAGGACGTCTCCCGCCATCAGTTGTGAACGCACTGTGAGCGAGTAAAGGTGCCTAGAATAAGGACGTATCCCGCCATCAGTTGTGTACGCACTGTGAGCGAGTAAAGGTGCCTAGAATAAGGATGTCTCCCGCCATCAGTTGTGTACGCACTGTGAGCGAGTAAAGGTGCCTAGAATAAGGATGTCTCCCGCCATCAGTTGTGAGCGAGTAAAGGTGCCTAGAATAAGGATGTCTCCCGCCATCAGTTGTGAACGCACTGTGAGCGAGTAAAGGTGCCTAGAATAAGGATGTCTCCCGCCATCAGTTGTGTACGCACTGTGAGCGAGTAAAGGTGCCTAGAATAAGGATGTCTCCCGCCATCAGTTGTGTACGCACTGTTAGCGAGTAAAGGTGCCTAGAATAAGGATGTCTCCCGCCATCAGTTGTGTACGCACTGTGAGCGAGTAAAGGTGCCTAGAATAAGGATGTCTCCCGCCATCAGTTGTGTACGCACTGTGAGCGAGTAAAGGTGCCTAGAATAAGGATGTCTCCCGCCATCAGTTGTGAACGCACTGTGAGCGAGTAAAGGTGCCTAGAATAAGGACGTCTCCCGCCATCAGTTGTGAACGCACTGTGAGCGAGTAAAGGTGCCTAGAATAAGGACGTCTCCCGCCATCAGTTGTGTACGCACTGTGAGCGAGTAAAGGTGCCTAGAATAAGGATGTCTCCCGCCATCAGTTGTGTACGCACTGTGAGCGAGTAAAGGTGCCTAGAATAAGGATGTCTCCCGCCATCAGTTGTGTACGCACTGTGAGCGAGTAAAGGTGCCTAGAATAAGGACGTCTCCCGCCATCAGTTGTGAACGCACTGTGAGCGAGTAAAGGTGCCTAGAATAAGGATGTCTCCCGCCATCAGTTGTGAGCGAGTAAAGGTGCCTAGAATAAGGATGTCATCCGCCATCAGTTGTGTACGCACTGTGAGCGAGTAAAGGTGCCTAGAATAAGGATGTCTCCCGCCATCAGTTGTGTACGCACTGTGAGCGAGTAAAGGTGCCTAGAATAAGGATGTCTCCCGCCATCAGTTGTGTACGCACTGTGAGCGAGTAAAGGTGCCTAGAATAAGGATGTCTCCCGCCATCAGTTGTGAGCGAGTAAAGGTGCCTAGAATAAGGATGTCTCCCGCCATCAGTTGTGAACGCACTGTGAGCGAGTAAAGGTGCCTAGAATAAGGATGTCTCCCGCCATCAGTTGTGTATGCACTGTGAGCGAGTAAAGGTGCCTAGAATAAGGATGTCTCCCGCCATCAGTTGTGTACGCACTGTGAGCGAGTAAAGGTGCCTAGAATAAGGATGTCTCCCGCGTCAGTTGTGTACGCACTGTGAGCGAGTAAAGGTGCCTAGAATAAGGATGTCTCCCGCCATCAGTTGTGTACGCACTGTGAGCGAGTAAAGGTGCCTAGAATAAGGATGTCTCCCGCCATCAGTTGTGTACGCACTGTGAGCGAGTAAAGGTGCCTAGAATAAGGATGTCTCCCGCCATCAGTTGTGTACGCACTGTGAGCGAGTAAAGGTGCCTAGAACAAGGATGTCTCCCGCCATCAGTTGTGAACGCACTGTGAGCGAGTAAAGGTGCCTAGAATAAGGACGTCTCCCGCCATCAGTTGTGAACGCACTGTGAGCGAGTAAAGGTGCCTAGAATAAGGATGTCTCCCGCCATCAGTTGTGTACGCACTGTGAGCGAGTAAAGGTGCCTAGAATAAGGACGTCTCCCGCCATCAGTTGTGAACGCACTGTGAGCGAGTAAAGGTGCCTAGGATATGGATGTCTCCCGCCATCAGTTGTGTGCGCACTGTGAGCGAGTAAAGGTGCCTAGAATAAGGATGTCTCCCGCCATCAGTTGTGTACGCACTGTGAGCGAGTAAAGGTGCCTAGAATAAGGATGTCTCCCGCCATCAGTTGTGAACGCACTGTGAGCGAGTAAAGGTGCCTAGAATAAGGATGTCTCCCGCCATCAGTTGTGTACGCACTGTGAGCGAGTAAAGGTGCCTAGAATAAGGATGTCTCCCGCCATCAGTTTCGTACGCACTGTGAGCGAGTAAAGGTGCCTAGAATAAGGATGTCTCCCGCCATCAGTTGTGAACGCACTGTGAGCGAGTAAAGGTGCCTAGAATAAGGATGTCTCCCGCCATCAGTTGTGTACGCACTGTGAGCGAGTAAAGGTGCCTAGAATAAGGATGTCTCCCGCCATCAGTTGTGTACGCACTGTGAGCGAGTAAAGGTGCCTAGAATAAGGATGTCTCCCGCCATCAGTTGTGAACGCACTGTGAGCGAGTAAAGGTGCCTAGAATAAGGATGTCTCCCGCCATCAGTTGTGTACGCACTGTGAGCGAGTAAAGGTGCCTAGAATAAGGATGTCTCCCGCCATCAGTTGTGTACGCACTGTGAGCGAGTAAAGGTGCCTAGAATAAGGATGTCTCCCGCCATCAGTTGTGTACGCACTGTGAGCGAGTAAAGGTGCCTAGAATAAGGATGTCTCCCGCCATCAGTTGTGTACGCACTGTGAGCGAGTAAAGGTGCCTAGAATAAGGATGTCTCCCGCCATCAGTTGTGAACGCACTGTGAGCGAGTAAAGGTGCCTAGAATAAGGACGTCTCCCGCCATCAGTTGTGAACGCACTGTGAGCGAGTAAAGGTGCCTAGAATAAGGATGTCTCCCGCCATCAGTTGTGAACGCACTGTGAGCGAGTAAAGGTGCCTAGGATATGGATGTCTCCCGCCATCAGTTGTGTGCGCACTGTGAGCGAGTAAAGGTGCCTAGAATAAGGATGTCTCCCGCCATCAGTTGTGTACGCACTGTGAGCGAGTAAAGGTGCCTAGAATAAGGATGTCTCCCGCCATCAGTTGTGAACGCACTGTGAGCGAGTAAAGGTGCCTAGAATAAGGATGTCTCCCGCCATCAGTTGTGTACGCACTGTGAGCGAGTAAAGGTGCCTAGAATAAGGATGTCTCCCGCCATCAGTTGTGTACGCACTGTGAGCGAGTAAAGGTGCCTAGAATAAGGATGTCTCCCGCCATCAGTTGTGAACGCACTGTGAGCGAGTAAAGGTGCCTAGAATAAGGATGTCTCCCGCCATCAGTTGTGTACGCACTGTGAGCGAGTAAAGGTGCCTAGAATAAGGATGTCTCCCGCCATCAGTTGTGTACGCACTGTGAGCGAGTAAAGGTGCCTAGAATAAGGATGTCTCCCGCCATCAGTTGTGAACGCACTGTGAGCGAGTAAAGGTGCCTAGAATAAGGACGTCTCCCGCCATCAGTTGTGTACGCACTGTGAGCGAGTAAAGGAGCCTAGAATAAGGATATCTCCCGCCATCAGTTGTGTACGCACTGTGAGCGAGTAACGGTGGCTAGAATAAGGATGTCTCCCGCCATCAGTTGTGAACGCACTGTGAGCGAGTAAAGGTGCCTAGAATAAGGATGTCTCCCGCCATCAGTTGTGAACGCACTGTGAGCGAGTAAAGGTGCCTAGAATAAGGATGTCTCCCCCCATCAGTTGTGAACGCACTGTGAGCGAGTAAAGGTGCCTAGAATAAGGATGTCTCCCGCCATCAGTTGTGAACGCACTGTGAGCGAGTAAAGGTGCCTAGAATAACGTCGTCTCCCGCCATCAGTTGTGAACGCACTGTGAGCGAGTAAAGGTGCCTAGAATAAGGATGTCTCCCGCCATCAGTTGTGTACGCACTGTGAGCGAGTAAAGGTGCCTAGAATAAGGATGTCTCCCGCCATCAGTTGTGAACGCACTGTGAGCGAGTAAAGGTGCCTAGAATAAGGATGTCTCCCGCCATCAGTTGTGTACGCACTGTGAGCGAGTAAAGGTGCCTAGAATAAGGACGTCTCCCGCCATCAGTTGTGAACGCACTGTGAGCGAGTAAAGGTGCCTAGAATAAGGACGTCTCCCGCTATCAGTTGTGAACGCACTGTGAGCGAGTAAAGGTGCCTAGAATAAGGATGTCTCCCGCCATCAGTTGTGTACGCACTGTGAGCGAGTAAAGGTGCCTAGAATAAGGATGTCTCCCGCCATCAGTTGTGAACGCACTGTGAGCGAGTAAAGGTGCCTAGAATAAGGATGTCTCCCGCCATCAGTTGTGTACGCACTGTGAGCGAGTAAAGGTGCCTAGAATAAGGATGTCTCCCGCCATCAGTTGTGAACGCACTGTGAGCGAGTAAAGGTGCCTAGAATAAGGATGTCTCCCGCCATCAGTTGTGTACGCACTGTGAGCGAGTAAAGGTGCCTAGAATAAGGACGTCTCCCGCCATCAGTTGTGAACGCACTGTGAGCGAGTAAAGGTGCCTAGAATAAGGACGTCTCCCGCCATCAGTTGTGAACGCACTGTGATCGAGTAAAGGTGCCTAGAATAAGGATGTCTCCCGCCATCAGTTGTGTACGCACTGTGAGCGAGTAAAGGTGCCTAGAATAAGGATGTCTCCCGCCATCAGTTGTGAACGCACTGTGAGCGAGTAAAGGTGCCTAGAATAAGGATGTCTCCCGCCATCAGTTGTGTACGCACTGTGAGCGAGTAAAGGTGCCTAGAATAAGGATGTCTCCCGCCATCAGTTGTGAACGCACTGTGAGCGAGTAAAGGTGCCTAGAATAAGGATGTCTCCCGCCATCAGTTGTGTACGCACTGTGAGCGAGTAAAGGTGCCTAGAATAAGGATGTCTCCCGCCATCAGTTGTGAACGCACTGTGAGCGAGTAAAGGTGCCTAGAATAAGGACGTCTCCCGCCATCAGTTGTGAACGCACTGTGAGCGAGTAAAGGTGCCTAGAATAAGGACGTCTCCCGCCATCAGTTGTGTACGCACTGTGAGCGAGTAAAGGTGCCTAGAATAAGGATGTCTCCCGCCATCAGTTGTGTACGCACTGTGAGCGAGTAAAGGTGCCTAGAATAAGGATGTCTCCCGCCATCAGTTGTGAGCGAGTAAAGGTGCCTAGAATAAGGATGTCTCCCGCCATCAGTTGTGAACGCACTGTGAGCGAGTAAAGGTGCCTAGAATAAGGATGTCTCCCGCCATCAGTTGTGAACGCACTGTGAGCGAGTAAAGGTGCCTAGAATAAGGATGTCTCCCGCCATCAGTTGTGTACGCACTGTGAGCGAGTAAAGGTGCCTAGAATAAGGATGTCTCCCGCCATCAGTTGTGTACGCACTGTGAGCGAGTAAAGGTGCCTAGAATAAGGATGTCTCCCGCCATCAGTTGTGTACGCACTGTGAGCGAGTAAAGGTGCCTAGAATAAGGATGTCTCCCGCCATCAGTTGTGAACGCACTGTGAGCGAGTAAAGGTGCCTAGAATAAGGACGTCTCCCGCCATCAGTTGTGAACGCACTGTGAGCGAGTAAAGGTGCCTAGAATAAGGATGCCTCCCGCCACCCCGCCAAGTAGGAGGATCCGCTGAGAGGCTTCGTCTTAATAAATGCATGAATGCAGCCGACCTAACACAACTGCCAAGCACTTCCTTCTTCATGGCAATTCTCAGCCGCAATCTGCAGGGGCAGTGAAGACGCTCCTGCAGCCTTTTCGATGACAAGTGTTCGATCACCCACAACACAGCCCTAATTGGCTCGTCCTGAGTATCATCTCTGTTCACATGAAACGCAGGATACGACGACAACACTTGGGCGCAGACTACGCACTATACAACAGCGCAGAGAATTATTGGAAAGCGCAGGAGGCTGCCTTCTATAACGATGGTGTTGGAAATTTGGTATAACGCTCCGACAAATGTCTAAGTCGGAGCGGCGACTATGTAGAGAAGTATCTGGAAAGTGTAGCTAACTCTTTGCAAATAAAATGTTTCCGATTTTCACTGTGGTTTCCATTTAACTACCGATCGGAACTTACTTTATGGACAACCCTCGTATATTTACATGTAAGAGGTGCACAAAACTTTTTACAGGCGTAAATTTTATACACCTAGACACATAAGACAATTCTTAGGTTATTTTAGCCACAAGCAACAACCGAAATATATTTTATGACTTTTTTTACGTTGATCAAATTACTGCATTAAGAGTGTGAAATAGTCATTTTTAATACCTCTCGTATTATATTAAATTATTAATAATATATACATCAGTTGGTTCCACTAAAATTCGTCCACGCAGTTGGAAGACCACCAATAAATCCTATAGTGTCGTCTAAATTTTTTATGGCTGCTGTCAAGTTGTTATAAACTTCTGTTCCTGAATAACTGACATCTTTCTGGACTTAAATGAGTGACTTAAAATCTCTAAGTAGATCATTCTTCCTTCAAGCATTGATTTAATGAATAGAGATGTTGTTTCGAGAAAAAAACAGAAGATATAGTTTTTATGACGAATTCCACCACAGAATATATACTGAAGAGCAGTTACCTTCGTGTGCAACAGTGAATGGATCCAGACACAAATTTAAAACATGGGTTAATTGTAAAACCGCGAACCAGTGGTTGCCAATCATTAGGGTGTATACAGATAGCAAAATGGACAAGAATGTTAAAATGATTTTTCATTTTGCAGCGCAGTGTGCGTTGATTTGAAACACCCTGCAACGTTAAAACTGTGTGTCGGCCGGGACCTGAGCCCGGTTCCTATGTTTTACGCAAGCAAGTGCCCTACCAATGAATCAACCAAGCACAATTCACATCTCAGGTTCACAAATTTATTTCGGCCAGTACCTCATCTCCGTCGTGTGTGGATAGCTCATTCGGTAGAGCGAAAGGCAAAGGTTCCTGGTTCGAAGGAAGAAAAGAAGATTACACGTCCCTAACGACAACGGAGTCATGGAGCTTCAGTTAGGGTTATGGAAGAATGGGAAACGAAACCGTCCGTGCCCTTTCGGAGGAACCATTCAGACATTTACCCTAACTGATTTTTGGAAATGACGGAGAACCTGAATCTGTTTAGCTGGACGGGGTCGTTTTCACTATCAGGCCGAAAACTCTTCAGAGGGTCCTTCCACAAAGTATTGGATGAATGATGCCAGTCTTTCAGTTTGAAAGTCATAAATAAAGTTGTTGAAGCATTGTCGGCCTCGCAGCTGTAATTGTTTTATCTTGAAAATAAAAACAAACGAGCTATTCACGTGTGGGTACTGAGACGAGCAGAAGCGCTTTCGCCTAGAAATACGAACACTGTGCTAGCCAGTGACAAGTGCGCATGAATAAATGCAGCGCTGGAATCCCGCCGCTGTTGCGTGTGGCCTGACGCAGCGAGCACGGCGCCCCGTGATGAATGCCCAGACCGGCGCGCCAAAGCCTCAGGGAGCCCACAACACACGACTGCAGCGGCCGACCCGGCAGACGCCACAGCTGGATGCATCCATCACACGACGCACACAGCCCATGTTGTCATTCCCCGCTGTAACGCATCACATATTATTGCACTTTTCTTCCTCACGTTCCGAAACACAGCTCTTCAAAACCATCTGCTGCAGCACCACCTGCTCAAAAAGATTCATCCGATTCTACACGATTATAGCTTATATCCCACCTTTTGAAATATCTGTTACGGTTCTGGAGAAATGTAGTAACACACAAGCCTACACTGACACTACACACACCAGGCGGCTAGACGGGTAGCAGGGGTTGTGTGGCGTGAACTGGGCGGTTTTTTAGGTTAGATGGCCTCGGGCAAGTACAGAAAGAGCAACAGCCCCAAAGGGTGCGGGGCAAAGTCAGGTCATGTGGGGACCAAGCAGCAATCGGTATTGTAATTGTAAACTGTCGAAGCTGCGTTGGTAAAGTACCGGAACTTCAAGCACTGTTAGGAATTACCGAAGCTGAAATCGTTATAGGTACGGAAAGATGGCTGAAGCCAGAAATAAATTCTGCCCAAATTTTTACAAAGGCACAGACGGTGTTTAGAAAGGATAGACCGCATGCAAATGGTGGTGACGTGTTTGTCACTGTTAGTAGTAGTTTATCCTGTAGCGAAATATAAGTGAATAGTTCCTGTGAATTATTATGGGTGGAGGTTATACTCAACAACCGAGCTAGGTTAATAATTGGCTCCTTTTACCGACCTCGTGACTCAACAGCATTAGTGGCAGAACAACTGACAGAAAATCTGGAATACACATCACATAAATTTCCTCAGCTTGTTATAGTCTTAGGTGGAGATTTCAATTTACCGGATATAGACTGGGACACTCAGATGCTTAGGACGGGTGGTAGGGAAAGAACATCGAGTGACATCATACTGATTGCACTATCCGAAAATTACCTCGAGCAATTAAACAGAGAACCGATGAACCGATTCGTGGAGATAACATCTTGGACCTACTGATAACAAACAGACCCGAACTTTTCCACTCTGTAAGCGCAGAACAGGCAATCAGTGATCATAAGGCCGTTGTAGCATCCCTGAATATGGAAGTAAATAGGAATATAAAAAAATGGAGGAAGGTTTATCTGTTTAGCAAGAGCAATAGGAGGCAGATTTCAGATTACCTAACAGATCAAAACGATAATTCCTGTTCCGACACTGAAAATCTTGAGAGTTTATCGAAAAAGTTCTAGGCAATCGTAAAATGCGTTTTAGACAGGTACGAGCCGAGTAAAACTGTAAGGGACGAGAAAAACCCACCGTGGTTCGACAACGAAGTTAGGAAACTACTGCGAAAGCAAAGAGAGCTTCACTGCAAATTTAAACGCAGCCAAAACCTCTCAGACAAACAGAAGCTAGACGATGTCAAAATTAGCGTAAGGAGGGCTATGCGTGAAGCGTTCAATGAATTCGAAAGTAAAATTCTATGTACCGACTTGACAGAAAATCCTAGGAAGTTCTGGTCTTACGTTAAATCAGTAAGTGGCTCGAAACAGCATATCCAGTCACTCTGGGATGATAATGGCATTGAAACAGAGGATGACACGCGTAAAGCTGAAATACTAAACACCTTTTTCCAAAGCTGTTTCACAGACGAAGATCGCACTGCAGTTCCTTCTCTAAATCCTCGCACGAACGAAAAAATGGCTGACATTGAAATAAGTGTCCAAGGAATAGAAAATCAACTGAAATCACTCAACAGAGGAAAGTCCACTGCACCTGACGGGATACCAATTCGATTCTACACAGATACGCGAAAGAACTTGCCCCCCTTCTAACAGCCGTGTACCGCAAGTCTCTAGACGAACGGAAGGTTCCAAATGATCGGAAAAGAGCACAGGTAGCTCCAGTTTTCAAGAAGGGTCGTCGAGCAGATGCGCAAAACTATAGGCCTATATCTCTGACATCGATCTGTTGTAGAATTTTAGAACATGTTTTCTGCTCGCGTATCATGTCATTTCTGGAAACACAGAATCTACTCTCTAGGTATCAACATGGATTCCGGAAACAGCGATCGTGTGAGATCCAACTCGCTTTATTTGTTAATGAAACCCAGAAAATATTGGATACAGGCTCCCAGGTAGATGCCATTTTCCTTGACTTCCGGAGGGCGTTCGACGCGGTTCCGCACTGTCGCCTGATAAACAAAGTAAGAGCCTACGGAATATCAGACCAGCTGTGTGGCTGGATTGAAAAGTTTTTAGCAAACAGAACACAGCATGTTGTTCTCGATGAAGAGACGTGTACAGACGTCAAAGTAACCTCTGGCGTGCCACAGGGGAGTCTGATGGGACCATTGCTTTTCGCAATATATATAAATGACCTAGTAGATAGTGTCGAAAGTTCCATGTGGTTTTTCGCGGATGATGCTGTAGTATACAGAGAAGTTGCAGCATTAGAAAATTGCAGCAAAATGCAGGAAGATCGGCAGCGGATAGGCACTTGGTGCAGGGAGTGGTAACTGACCCTTAACATAGACAAATGTAATGTATTGGAATACATAGAAAGAAGGATCCTTTATTGTATGATTATATAATAGAGGAACAAACACTGGTAGCAGTTACTTCTGTAAAATATCTGGGAGTATGCCTACGGAAGTGGAATGATCATATAAAATTAATTGTTGGTAAGAAGGATGCCAGGTTGAGATTCATTGGGAGAGTCCTTAGAAAATGTAGTCCACCAACAAAGGAGGTGGCTTACAAAACATTCGTTCGACTTGAGTATTGCTCATCAGTGTGGGATCCGTACCAGGTCGGGTTGACAGAAGAGACAGAGAAGATCCAAAGAAGAGCGGCGCGTTTCGCCACAGGGTTATTTGGTAAACGTGACAGCGTTACGGAGATGTTTAGCAAACTCAAATGGCAGACTCTGCAAGAGAGGCGCTCTGCATCATGGTGTAGTTTGCTGTCCAGATTTCGAGAGGGTGCGTTTCTGGATGAGGTATCGAATATATTGCTTCTCCCTACTTATACCTCCCGAGAAGATCACGAATGTAAAATTAGAGAGATTCGAGCGCGCACGGCGTCTTTCGGGCAGTCGTTCTTCCCGAGAACCATACGCGACTGGAACAGGAAAGGGAGGTAATGACAGTGGCACGTAAAGTGCCCTCCGCCACACACCGTTGGGTGGCTTGCGGAGTATAAATGTAGATGTAGATGTAGACCTTATGAAAACCTTACGCGATAGGTTGAACAAAAGTAAACCTACGTTTACAGCGTTTCTAATTTAGAGAAAGCTTTGGACAGTGTCGACTGGTCTAAACTTTTTGAAACACTGAATATGGAAGGAATAAAATACAGGGAGCGAAAGGTTGTTTACCGCTATTAAAGAACATAAACTGCCGTACATGGAAAGGAAGCAGTGGTTGTGAAGCGAGTAAGACAGGCTTGTTGCTTATCCCCGGAGTTACCCTAATCTGTACCTGTGGCAAGCAGTAAAGAAACACAAGAAGAAATTTGGAAATGGGAGAATAAATAAATACTTTCATGTTTGTCGATGACATTGTAGTTCTATCAGAAATGGCTAATGACATGGAAAAGTAAGAGCGCGGTATCGATAGTGTCTTGAAAAGAGACTACAAGATGAACATCAATACGAGTAAAACAAGTGATAGTCGTAGAATAAACCAGGCGATCCAGAAGAAATTATATTAGGAAATGACATGCTATAAGTGGTTGATCACTTTTGTTATTTGGACAAAATAATAATTGATGGTGGCCGAAGTAAAACGGAAATGAAATGTTAACTAGCAATAGCAAGAAAGCGTTTCTCAATAATACTAATATAAATACAAGTGTTAGGCAGTGTTTTCTGAAGATATTGTTCACGGGTTTAGCCTTCAGACAAGTAGAGAGTAGAAAAATGTGATGTAAAAGGGAGCTGTTCTATTTGTTATAATGATTTTCAGGAAATTTTTAGGCATAAATGTGAATGAAGTTGCGATTCTCATAAATGTACTCAGCCTCTGTAGTATCGATATAACCACATTTTTTGTAAGACTTTCTTTGAGACCATAGGTGTTGGTCAGAGTACGTCAGAGAGTGTGCTGTAACAGTGTGTGTTGGACAGTCTGGAAATGTACTTGGTTTGAGAGGGATGAAAGCTGGCCTGCCGTGTAGTGGAGGCAGTATTATTTAAAAAGAATTTTGTAATAATTTGTTTTGAGAAAAGGTATTGAGGAAATGAGATTATATTAATGGAAGAGTAATAAAAGGCAACTTTTAAGTTAATCTAAGTTTTTCATATTTGTAAATCTGTAGCTTCTTATTGTTAGAACATTGTGTATAGTTGAAGTTTGCTAAAGAAGTTTTGTAATGCAACATAATTTTTTGACTTATAGTTGAAACAAGTGTCAAGAAAGGCAGCTGTACACAGGAAATATTTTGCTATCTTGTCCAGGTGAGACAATTTTATGAAAGGTGAACTGTTGTCATGGCTTAATAAAGCATAGTTAAACTTGGAGTCTATGTTCTCGTTTATCAGTCATTAAGATCAGTTCCCCATTTTCATTTGCTTTCATGGCTCTGTTTGCACACTCATAGTGCACATCGCGAATTGTGCACTGACCAGGAAAGTACTTGGGCTCGAGCAAACACAAATACACCAAAATCGTGTGAGAAATAATGTAAAGGTCTCTTATTGCACTAGTGATACACCCGCATCTGCAAAACTTTGCAGTCGTCCGTTAGAGGCCTCTGCGTATGCCATGCCGCACTGCACACTGACCTGTCGGTACGCCAGTCGGGACCAGTAGGGACGGTGCAGTGTGCCTCTGAAGTTGCGTTTTGTGACATTATTTGTGTATTGAAGCGTCAGATGGCTCGGCGATTGGTAATCACTCCTGCTAATGTATTGCGATTGGTTGAGATGAAGTTACGAAGAACCCTTCTTCGTGAAGATGGTATTGGTGTAGAAGACGAATCATCCGCATGTTTTCTGGTATCTATTATAGTGCAGAAATATGAGCATAAGTTAGAAACAGATACTGTTGTAACACTAACACATAATGATGATGATAGGGATGATAATGACGAACAACTCATTGCAAACGGTAGTGCTACGGCAAGTGCGGGAAGAGGCGATGGAAGCAGTGACAGTGAATACCAACCGTCTCCCAAGAAGAAGGTTAAAGTTGCAAGTATCATCACGGCGCTTGATGACAACACACTGAAGAACATGTGCGATGATTATTACGTAAGAGGTTTCGACACATACAACAAGCTTCTGAAAAGATACCCTAAACTGTAGTCTAAAAGCAATATTAAAAACATACTGGATTACGTGGCAAAGAAAAGAGAAGTAAATACACTTTTCAAAGGAAATCGTACACTGCTGTTCAAGACCATCAAGGAGCGTGTAATGGCGAAATTCGATGAAGCGCGAGAATGCGGTTCCGCCGTTCATTATTGGCATTTACAAAATTTGGCATTGGACCTAGCCAGAAATCTCGGGTGTACAAACTTTACAGCTTCACTAGGATTTATTACTTTTTTGAAAAAGGAGTTTAGAATAACATCAAGCCGTATCACTATGCTCCAAGCACGAAAAGATAAGGATGACGAAGAAGAGCTGATTGAAAGAGCTCAAACGTTTGTTGCTGACGTCAATGAGCATATCACGAGAGAAAACGTCTATATTAATTCTGTATGGAACTGTGATCAGAGTCAGTTCAACTATGAACTTTCTTGTAACAGAACACTATCCATGAAAGGGGAGAGAAACATTGTCGATATGTTGCATTCAGTTAACTGTGCAACACATAGTTACTCGATCGATGTTGCTATATCAGCGGACGGACGATTGGCAGACAAACTCTATATTGGCTTCCAAGAATCCAGTGTAAAGTTTGGACCCCGCGTGTCAAGGGAAATAGAAACGCGGTGCCCTCCAAATGTCAAATGGCTCTGAGCACTATGGGACTTAACAGCCATGGTCATCAGTCCCCTAGAACTTAGAACTACTTAAACCTAACTAACCGACGGACATCACACAACACCCAGTCATCACGAGGCAGAGAAAATCCCCGACCCCCCCTCCAAATGTCGTCGTCGATGCAAGTGTGAGTGGGAAGATGACGAAACAACATCTGAAGACGTTTTTTCTGTCAGTTTTGAATCCACATTTGTCGAGAAAGTCATTAGTACTTTGTGACTCCTGGCCTGGACTAAGGATGAACGAGTGCTACGGGAAGCATCTGGCGGAAAACATGTAGATTTAAAAATCATTCCGCCTAAAACTACAAAATATGCACAACCTCTGGATGTGTATTTCTTCAGGCAATATAAAATATATGCCAAGAGAATAACAGACTTCATTAAACTACGTTCCAGTAATATGCAGCCGAAATTGCACGACAGATTCTTTATCATAAATATGCATTCTGTCATTTACAATCAGTTATCTGCGGGAGTATACAGACCAATGCTTCGTTACACGTGGCAGAACACTGGCTACGATATTGGTGAACCTGTGAACAACTTCAAAAGTGTCATGGATGTGGCGTTCAACACTGATATTATAGAATGTGCAAATACGCCATGCGATCAACTTGCATTTCCTCACTGTGCGTTTCGCAGTCATTCGTATTGCTCGGAGCATTTTATTGACACTCCGCATTTACATTTATAGTTAGGATTGCTGCACTGCGTATGGCGTCTACAATTACATCTACAGTGATATCTAGAGCAAGACTGCAGAGGTTTGCAGAAAAACGACACCCACCAGCACATTCAGAGGTACATAATGGCCCTGTAACCAAACGTTCGTACTGATATGTTTGTTCGAGCCCAAGTACTTTCCTGGTGAGAAGTATTTTTCATGAAAATTGGTAAGATATCGTCTTGCATTGCACATCGCAAATATGGCTAGTGAAATTTGATTTTTGACAGTAACATCGTTATTCCTAATAATAACAAGTTGCAGAGCAGACGAGCATTAATTATCATCAACGTTCATGTCCAATTTAAGGTACAGTGATTGTCAAAGTGTATTTGTGAAAATAACATCATCTCAGGTCAAATGCTTACTATCAGTAGAAGATCTCAGTAAAGTGCTATCTTGTGAATTTATCATCAAGTCAGATGTGTTAATTTTTATCTTCATTTGATGTGTAATTAAAATGACAGTTCTGGAACTGTGACTGTTTGCGAGACTAAAGATAAACTTTACCAACATTGAGGGCGTACAGTTTAAACAGAGTCATTTGTTTTTCAGTCAGATACCATATGTAAATTTCACTGAAAACAGATTGCTTACCGCGGACGAGTTGTTGGATGTACTGGCTAGTCTGGATTTCGCATCGTGTAGTGTGACATCCACATATTTCCCTTAAAAATTAAATTTTCACGTAGTTCTGTTTCCCTACAATGAGATTTATATTTTTCAATATCTTATGTTTTACACGTTTCTTAGATACCAGCTACAAGAAAATGTCACATGGCGTCCTTGGCAGGACAGGTATTTTTATGGTAGTCTGCTGATTTTTTCAGTCAGGTAAAGTTTTGTTTCGCAGCCATATACATATTGAAATTTCAATTATAGGCTTTGACTTAGCAGTTACTTTCAAGATTTGTGACGCAAGACTTGAAGTAATTATAAATTCCTTGTTTTCTTATTTATTACCAGACAACACTATTGATAAATTTTGGGGACAACAGTTAAGGTTTGCTTGAGCAGGAAGAGAGCTCTACATCTACATCTACATCCATACACCGCAAGCCACCTGACGGTGTGTGGCGGAGGGTACCTTGAGTACCTCTATCGGTTCTCCCTTCTATTCCAGTCCCGTATTGTTCGTGGAAAGAAGGATTATCGGTATGCCTCTGTGTGGGCTCTAATCTCTCTGATTTTATCCTCATGGTCTCTTCGCGAGATATACGTAGGAGGGAGCAATATACTGCTTGACTCTTCGGTGAAGGTATGTTCTCGAAACTTTAACAAAAGCCCGTATCGAGCTACTGAGCGTCTCTCCTGCAGAGTCTTCCACTGGAGTTTATCTATCATCTCCGTAATGCTTTCGCGATTACTAAATGATCCTGTAACGAAGCGCGCTGCTCTCCGTTGGATCTTCTCTATCTCTTCTATCAACCCTATCTGGTACGGATCCCACACTGCTGAGCAGTATTCAAGCAGTGGGCGAACAAGCGTACTGTAACCTATTTCCTTTGTTTTCGGATTTGTGCATTTTCTGCAATTTTAAACACCGATATGTGACAAGTATTTTACAGAGTGTAGTGCAATTGAGATTATTTCTTTTTCGGGGATTTGTAGAGTTATACATTGTGCTTACAATAATAGATTTTGCTATTCATCTTCCCTATTTCTGATGATATATATTGTTATTTTCTGAGTCTTGAAATGTATGGTAAGACAGATAGTGATTTTTTTATGGTATATGCTACTTTGTGTCCTTTACTGAAGTGTAGGTATTTTTATTGCACAATGACATTATCGCAAGCTTGGATTAGAATTTATTCAGTAAATTCTGTCAGTGGTAACTTAAATATTTTTCTGTTTTCATTAATACTCATAGGAAGTGATTTTAGTAGTTTTCTATGTAGTGTAGATCTTCTGTGTCTGAGAGATCTCTTTTCTATTTGCTGCTATGTTAAGGTTAAGAACTAACAGAGCTAGGCCAAACGCTAGAACTGTAGTATTTTTTTAATCGTATGGCTACGGCCGGTCTTTCAATTTGACGCCACTTTGGCGACCTGCAGTCGATGAGAGTGATAGGATGATGATGAGGACAACACAACAACCAATCCCTGGGTGGAGAAAATTCCCCGACACAGCCGGGAATCGAACCCGGACCCAGAGAACTGAACAATCCGTCACGCTGACCATTCAGCAACCGGGGCCAGACAGAGCTGTAGTTCGAATAGGAATCCTTTCATAATACTGATTTAACTGAAACAAATAGGACAATGTGTGACAGGAATGATCAGCGTAATTTTTCAGTATCAAACATGGAACAAGAACGTGCAGTTGAGGATTCTGCATCGGAAACTGAGTCTGTAGGATGTAATTTGTTATAACAGTCAGCCACTGTGGCGCAAGATTCAGGTTTTGCACTTTCAGCAGATAATCAAACTAAGCTAGTCTCTAATCCTTCCGTCAGTAGTGCCAAACATAAGGACAACGATCTTTTGCAGATATTATTATAAGACTTTCAAAAAATTAAGGAAGATAATAAATGTCTTGAAGAATTGGCTAAAGAGAAGTTAGGGGATATTGCTAGCAAGCTATAACAGAGTAATTATAAGTTTAGAGAGGAACTTTTGGCTAATTTAAATGAGAAAAGTAAACAGGTTAAGCAAGATGTACGTGAGGACTTCAAACTCTGTAATAAATCATCTACAGTCAAGAGTCGAACACATTGAAATGGCCGAAATTTCACAGTTGAAACAGTGGGGCAGTCAGTTTGAAACCCAGATACAAAGACTTGAAGACGAATGTGCATCGCTTAAGGCTAAAAAGAGAGAATTTGTCACACAAGAACGTTAAATACAGTTACCAAACAGGTAGACGAACTTTCTGTATCTGTGACCCAACTGACCATTAATGTAGACAAAAATTATGATGTTATACAGCCTGTTTCCTTTTGTAGAGTCGGAAGAATAACTTTCTCTTCATGTTTTTAAACCGAGACAGATGACCATTAATCAACAGCACAAGTCTGATGTAAGGAAACTAGATGATTGATCTTTACGTATTGAACGGAAAATTCGTCACTAGCATCATGATACCGATAACCATAATTCGCGTTTTAATACTCCTGACAAACTTTCTAATTTGTGCCATGTAGGTGAACTGACACGCGAACGCAGTGCGTTTCGCATACAAGATAGATCGGATGGTTCACAAAGCGCGGAAAGTAATTTGTCCTGCCACCAGAATGATTCATCTGATCACAAACATTTCCTCACTGTTCGAAAGTTTAAGGGTTTTCGAAATCCTCCCAATGACAAGCATCACAGAGAGTGGGTACAACAATTCCCATAGTGTCTCCCATCTTCATGGCCAATTGGTTATAAACGTGAACATATGTGTGACTGTTTAGAAACCGAACCAGTCGCAAGAATGAGAAAATCACACAAGAATAACAAACGGGAGGTTAATTTTACCACACGTTCTTATCGGCAGACTGGTCTGAAGCAACTCAAGACAGACTCGAAAACAGTATATCATACTAAATAATTTTTTACAAGCATAATTTTCTAGCACGGCAGACTATTTGCAGCATACGTTACGCAAGAATTTCTTATTATCGAATCCGTACAGTCCTTTTGAATCAATAAGAATTTGTTTGACTGAATTACGACACACTTGTGACAAGCTATTTTGACAGGCCGCTGTAAACATGACATTGGGGCTTTTCAAAATTTATTGCAAGTAATCGAAGTTGACAATGAGGAATTTTGCTCATGAAATTAATACAGAGACGGCAACAGACAAAATTTCCAATCACAACGAATCAGATGACGGGTGTTCTGCGAATCGGAACAAAAATTATGAACAGAATTATCAGTTTTATAATATCCGTGATCTGATCATAAAAGGAATCAGTATCATAAAAGTAATAGTAGCAATGTTTGAAAGACGAAACTTTAATTGAGATCGAGAAACTGAGGACGAAGTTTTCAGAGCACCTGAATATCATTACAATCAAAGTGAGAAATAATCAGGAGAGGCGAAATAGTAGAAACTTTAGAGTGGAACACTCAAGTAACTGAGGTCAGACCACCAAATCCAAGTGACAATGGTAAGGGTGGTGGACCATCACAAAAACGACAAATGGCGCACACGGTAAACAACTCGTTTGTGGACATGGGGAGTCCCTATTCGCACCATAAATTATATATAGTGTGGTAGTATTAATAGTCGGAATGAGAAAGAGAGGGGGAATGTATGTTATAAAAGAGCATAATCTTGCGTATACCGGGGCTTATAAGGTCAAAGAAATTAGTGTATTTGACTGAGTAACTAATTACATGCTTTGGTCAGATGATGACAGTGAATGCGAAACAGACGTGCCTCGCAAGCAATAAGGAATAATGATATGGTAGTGGACTTTTTTGACAATTTCATACGAAAAACATTTTGTTACATGAATTCAGAGGAGAGACTGATAAATTATGTCCAGTTTGATAATATTAGAGACACCTTGTTGGAGGAGAAGGTAGACAATCAAAACATCTTAATCTGCTCCATAGCGTCAGTTACTGTTGGAAAAGTTTCTTTATCAGCAGTACTGTACTCAGGTAACCTTGTTCCGATTATCAGTGACGCAGCTTTCAGTAAATGCCATGAATTAACTGTTTGTCCAACATTTCCATTGCAATGAACGAATATTAAGTTTGTCATCCTGGAAAATTGTACAGGTCGGAAACGAGACACGTTCCGATTTCATCTGGCAAGGTCATCAGTTCTCAGCCAACTTCTTAACTGTGCTCCTTCTTACTACACAAATGATATTAGGTGTTGGTTTCTTGACTAAATATAAGGCTATTATAATCTTTAATGAGGCTGAATCGAAAGCTGAAGTCGATGGCAAGTTAGTCTGTTTGCAGTTCGAGGATTGGGTTTCATAAGAGGAAGGAGACATCAAATGGTTGAAATTTTTATCTTCGTCAAAATCACGACCTTCCACTGGAGCTACTACTCATAGATCAAGTACTTCTCAGGAAACGAAACAGTCTTTTGGTATCTCTGAAATTACACGTCATAAAATAGACAGAAGATGCTTCTGAAATAGATAGGCAAGAGTTATTCGGTATAGTATAGTCACATTCTGGAGTCTTTCTCAAGGAACCTGGTACCATACGAAATTTTCTGTATGAATTTAAAGTCAAGTAACATATGAAGTGAGAATTTGTGATCACGAAGTAGTCCCAGTTAAGGAAATATGCTACCTTGGAAGCAAAATAACCTCTGATGTACGAAGCAAGGAGGACAAAATTAGCATACTAGCACAGGAAAAAAAGGACATTCGTGGCCAAGAGAAGTCTACTGGAATCAAATACAGACTTTAATATGAGGAACAAATAGCTGAGAATATACGTTTGGAGCACAGTACTGCATGATACTGAAGCATGGACGGTTGGAAAACAGGTAGAGAAGATAATCGAAGCGTTTTAGATGTGGTGCTAGAAAATAATGTTGAGAATTAAGTGGACTGATAAGATGCGGTATGAGGAAGTTCACTGAGAAATCATCGAAGAAAGGAACATATGGAAAACGCTGACGAGAGGAAGGGACAAGATGATAGTTCATAGGGCAGGACATCTTGGAACACCCTCCATGTACTAGAGAGAACTGTAGAGGATTAAAAACTATTGCAGAAGGTAGAGATTGGAACAAATCCAACAAATACCTGTGAACGTATGGTGTCAAATGCCACTTTAGACGAGTTTAACGCAAGAGAGAAGTTCGTGGCGAACTGTATCAAACCAGTCAGAACAACAGCGACTAAAAAAAAAAAAAAAAAAAAAAAAGAAAAGAAAAGAAATACTTGTATGCACAGAAAATCTTGGAGTCCTGTTTACTATTACGTTTAAGATCAAAGTTCTCCTTTACTTTCCACAATCATGAAAGGCTCGTAGTAATAGAATTTGTATAGTTTCAAGGTCGCATGCCCACAAAAAACAAAACACTCCTCTCGCACGACAAGTAAACTTCTATGGACATAGCACAAAACTCTGTTGTATGCGCTTTAAAACTTGAGCGAGAACATGGGGGCTACCTGCGGATTTCGCCATACAAAAACAATGAGTGCCCTGAAACGGATGGAATCATTGTCGAATCCGTCAATGACATGAATCGTTGACTTACAACTGGTACTAACGTAAACCCTTAGTTTCCGTGCGTAACTCCAACGCCTCAGATCTTGCACCATGACTGTCTTGCTCGCAATTTATTTCGCATATTTGTGACATGGGGCATCTAGCACATTTTATTGGAATCAAACCTATTAGGATTCAACAAGAAATAATTTCATTTTATATATTTTCATCAATGCAGTAGAAGGAAAGCCTATAACCATAAAGAAGTCTCTCATACTCCGGACCAAAGAAAAAACACCGTCCGAACAGGTCCAAAGTCACCGACCGGCCGCCGTGTCATCCTCACCCTTAGACGTCACCAGATGCGGATACGGAGGGGCTGTGGGCAATACACCGCTCTCCCGGCCGTTGTCGGTTTTTGTGACTGGCATAGCTCGGACCATCAGTTGCAAAATTCACTACGTGTATTTCAAGACTCAAAATGAGAGTCATGAGAACCGCCTCGGTGGCCGCGCTCGTTGTGTCGACGGGACGTTGATACCTAATCTTACATCGTTCCCTCCTTCCTTCATTCGCACCCGTTATTCCGCCGCTTTCGTGTTTCGGTAAGATGCACCGGTCCCTGCTGCAATCTGCCCGGTGGATTAACGATGATGGCTGGTCTGCTATTCGGTCTGGATGTAGTTTTTAATCTGTTTTTCAAACCCGATAAAATCGGATAACATCGGAAGTTCACTGAAGCTTTTTTCGGATGATGCTGTGGCATATCGAGAGGCCGTAACAATGGAAAATTGTACCGAAATGCAGGAGGATCTGCTACGAATCGACGCATGGTGCAGGGAATGGCAATTGAATCTCAATGTAGACAAGTGTAATGTGCCCTAGAACTTAGAACTACTTAAACCTAACTAACCTAAGGACAGCACACAACACCCAGTCATCACGAGGCAGAGAAAATCCCTGACCCCGCCGGGAATCGAACCCGGGAACCCGGGCGTGGGAAGCGAGAACGCTACCGCACGACCACGGGCTGCGGACACTCTGCAGTTCATATTTAAGTGCTCGGAAGAGGGTTCATCGAGTCACCTTCTTACTATTTTCTGCCATGGCACTCTCTAGAAACGAACACTTGGATCTTTCAGTGCGAGCTTTGTTTTATCGCATTTTATTGTGATGGTCATTCCTCCCTATGTAACTGAGTCCCAATATTCCTCTAGCAATACTCCAGAAGAGGACGAACAAGCGCAGTGTAAGCAGTCTCCTTAGTAGAAAATAAATAAAATTTCTGCTAATCATATGTTGCATTACCGAGCTCCAGCATAATATGTAAGCGCCAGTCTGTAACACAGTAGATCAGGTACTAATGACTGCTGTAGACGCTCTATACAGAAATTCACTAACAGTTTTCATAACTGGGAGAGGAGGAAACGTTTTAGATACAATAAATTGTCAAACCTTTCGTGATCCACTTATTTCAACCATGAAGCTTCAGTCACAGATCAGGTCTCTCTAAAGTGTAACCGTTATTTTGGGCGCAATGAAGAACATAAAGTCATTCTGAATTTTTTGTAGGTTATGTGTTTGACACCTCAACGGGGAGCGAGAACGTTACGCTGAAATTGATTTTAAGGGTTTGGAATCAGTTTACGACTTTTCTGCAGCAACTGACATATCTATCAACACGAAGTTACACCGCCTGACAAGAAACGTGAAGCACCCAGAAGACACGGTCGGATGTCAAATTAACTTCGTACACGTACACACCATCGACTGCTATGTACAGTCGTGGACAAAACGAGCGAGACCCCTCGCCTTTTCGTTATGCTGATCCGCACGGCTTTAAAGTCTGCTACACAGCATAACAGGCAAGGCGACGAAGTGCTACCAACATACTATGCGCAGGCGTGAAATTGACAAACTATCTGAACTTTTTTAGACTGTATTCCATAATTTCTAAGACTATATTAATGCTGATTAGTGTGTTAAATACAACACGTAAACATAAGACAGAACTGAAAGAAGAAACGCTAATTTGTATGAAACGGACGAATAAAAATGAATTTCAGCTTATCCAGATAACAGACAAAGAACCCCAGACCGTTACGAATTAGCAAAATATTATCCGCATTCGCCCGCGAAACGGTCTGTGTCAACGTTCAGACCAGTCATACTGGATTACCGTTGCTGACCTACCATGAAAGTGTGCAAATTTAGCAATGCGTGAAGATTCATAACGAAATTCACTTAAACATCATTCAGTGCCACACTTAAATCAATTCCATTATTGACAGAAGCGGAAAAAGGAGGCAGTATCATGTATGAAATTCTACAAGAGTGTCATATTGACATCCACAGAGCGCCAGTACAGAATAAAGGTAGCGATAAATCGTATTGGGTGCGCGAGAATTTCTTAAAATTGCTTTACTGATATTCTACCTGCCTCCATAGAGATTAGAACCGAAAACAAACCAGACCTTCCTTTCACTATGCTAGCAGACAACCTAGGCAAACAGCCCTCTATTATTACCCCAGACATGAACAAGCCGGCAATTTCGCAATAAAAATCTGCAGTTTCTGTTGCATAGAGCTTTCTGGACTCAAAAACATGAATTTTATTCCTTTATGTCACCACTTATGCGACAATCATTCGGGATGATTATCGAAATAACAAATTACTGTTATTAGAGAGTAAATTTTGTAGGATAATTCTGCACCACCCCAGGAAATAAACGGCTACATAGCTGCCAAACGTATTCTGCATTGTTTCGAATTCTCCACTAGACTCGCCACAGCCAGAAAACGTTCATTAGCAGAAGTGTTTCTTAAGCTAGCTAGCAATGAGAATGTTCGTACTTCTAAAACGCGGTGGCATTAATACTGGGATGTGAATTACCACGTGTATAGGCAAATACATTCTATTTGCATTCCTGTAAACGTGATTTGGATCGAAAACGTAGCTACGACTAATATGCTTATGTATCGACAGCAACTAGAACATTTCGAATAAAGAGTAGCGGGTGTTATTTATGCGGCCCTCATCTTCAGTGTTTTCGTTGTTAGGATTTCGTCACCTAAACCGGTAAAAACGGAACCCTACTAGTCTCACTTTCTTGACCGTCTATCGGTCTACCCAACCCTTAAAACCCGTTTACCTCCAGAACGGGTGGACATAATAAGCGGAAATGTATCGCACTTCTTGCTGTAACCGGTCCCTTGCTGGTGTAAAAAAGTGAGCTTCTATGTCAACGCAATCAAAAGATACGACGGTTTATGTAAAGAAAATTTACGCGAAAGGTCAAAAAATGGCTTCAAGAACTATGCGACCTAACTGCTTAGGACATCAGCCCCTAGACCTAGAACTACTTAAACCTAGCTAGCCTAAGGGCATCACAGACATCTATGCCCGAGGTAGAATTCCAACCTGCGACTGAAGCAGCCGTGCGGTTCGTCACTGAAGCGCCTGGAACCGCTCGGCCACCGCAACGCGGCGAAACCCTACTCACCTCATGTATAATGATAATATATACTGTCTAGTGAGGATAAACTGTATTCTCCAGCAACTCAGATCGTTTGATCACGGAACTTTTACGAAGCTACATTCAAACTTTGTCGAAGTCGTCTGCAATATCCATTACAAACACCCTAGGAACTTCGTATGCGATATCCACTTCTGAATACGCTGGCAGATAATGCAGTACTATAACAAGTAGGTGGGAACTTATTGTTATTGGTCCATGCATGACACTTTATTTCAATATCACTTTAACGCGCCTAGGTGTTCGTATATGGCTGAAATTAATGAACAAAAAGTAAATAAACAGTAAACAACTTCGATGTTCAGATCAAGTGAAAGTCACATGTCGTAATTACAACATAATTTCGTTGTTACATCTACATGACTACATCAACAGGATTTCTTTGCAATCCGGACTTACGTGCCTGGCAGAAGGTTCGGATTATTTCTCTACCGTCCCACTCATTAACAGTGTGCGGGAAAAGGGACTACTTAAATCTTTTCTTGCGAGCCTTGAATTACATTATTACTATGGTTTCTTCTTGTGTAAGTACCCTAGGAAATAATGTTTTGGCATTCAGAACATATGGTGGTGATTGAAATTTCGTGAAAAGATCTCGTGGCAACGAAAAACGCATATGTTTTCATGAATGTTACCCCAACTCGATTATCAAATCTGGGATCCTCTCTCCCCTATTTCGTGACATTACAAAGCGTGCTACCGTTCCTTGGACGTTTTTGCGTGCACAGTCAATCACGTCTGTCAAGGATATTATAGCAGTGGACGGACAAACGTAGTGTAGGCAGTGTTTTCAGTTGGCCTGTTGCGTATTCTTAGTGTGCGGCCAATAAAACGCAGTCATTCGTTTGCCTTCCCCACAAAAGTATGTTTTCGATCTTTCCAGTTTAAGTTTTACTGGGTACTGAGATGAACTGACAGTGCTTCGACTTGTGTTTTGTCATGTAACCGAAAGTTAATTATTGTTATTGGACGCAGCTTTCGTGTTTAATGTATTCCTCAGTCAACAACAGTAGACTCCTCGTACACCACACATAACTGTTTCAAAGTATTAAATTGTTACTGATCTTACCATGTTGCAGTGGTCATCTTAACTTGCCGTTTTGAAAAAAAGGAAAATATTTTAGCGAAATGTAGCAACTAAGAAGCGGAGTATCCAAACAAACAAACGTTTCCGGTTTAAGTAGTTGCAGTAGGTCTACTACACAGTAACGTAAATTAGGAGCAAAGTCCATAAGTAGATCCTCATCAGGAAAACCAGCCCTCATAATGCAAAGTGCAACTACAACAAAGAAAGTTTCCAAACATGTCAATGAGTAGTCGAGGAAAGTGGACGCATTCTGTCTACTGAATCCCAACGCACGCAATTTACGAGGGGGCACGCCAAGTGTCAGACCCCGATCTTGCTTTTAACTACGCTCATTGAAAGAGGGGACAAAATAAGCTTAAACTCTACCGCTTCTGAGAAAACGACGGTCAAAGTGTTCAATGCGTTGTTGCTATAGTGTAGATACCGCTTAGCGGTTAAGGATTCAACTGAAGCGGTGGCTCTGCGGCTACCATAGCGACTTCGGAACTTTGCGCTGCGAGTTCGAAACCCGGTTTTTCCTTTTTTCCCCCCTCACTCTCTGAATTATCTACGAATGTTTATTCCAATTTATGATGAAACACTGTTGTCGTTATTCGTCAGTTAATTTACTGTGTAAAGAAATAAGTTAAAAAGGGAACACACAGTGCGTAGTGGGGCGATCACTCTGTTGTAGAAATAATTCAGAAGCCAAGATCGCTTAAATACTGTCTACTGGATAACCGGTTTCAACACACTAAAGGTGCCATTATCGGATCTAAATGTAGATTAACATTGATAAACCTTTTGGATATAACGATACATGAGGCAGACGAGATGATTTTATATCAGCTTGTCTCATTCGTTTATTATTTTTTTAATTCATTAATTACACATAAAGTTAATTGTCGAGTAATGACAACATTATTTCAACATAAATTAGAAAAAAAACATTCGAAGATAATTCTGATAGAGAGGCAGGAAAATAAAATAATTAAAAAACCCAATATGGTCTCGAACACGGGAATCAATGCTAAGAAGGAACGACGGTAGCCACTGAGCCACCGCTTCAATTGCGTTCTCGGCTGCAGAATGTATCTACACTAGAGCAACAGCGCGTTGATAACTTTGGCCGTCGTTTTCTCGGAAACGGTCGAGTGTCTGCAGATAAGCCGAAACACAAGTTCGCTTATTTTGTCCTCTCCTTCACTGACAAGGGGAGGCCGCCAATTGTGAAATTCAGATTCGATTCATACTGCGCATAATAAAAGCTCATGGCCAGAGGTGTAATGTGGCAAAGCACCAAGATGCACTTCTCAGCCGTTGTCGAGAAAATCGACAGGTAGAAGAAACCGCTGCGGTGAAATACTCTCTACGATTCATAATTTTCTACACCGTCGTGGCGCAGCGGTAAGCGCTCGAGTTCGTAATCCGAAGGTCGGCGGATCGAATCTCGCTCCATGCAACTTTTTTTTTTGGTATTTGTTTTTTGTAATTCAAATGTGTGTATAAACACACACACACACACACACACATATATATATATATATATATATATATATATATATATATAATTCCCGGCAACAGGTTGCAACAATTATGCATATAATAAGTTGTTGAAAGTCGTTTGTCGTGGAAAAACTGGCGACTTCGAACATCATTATGTTTTCCGCAAACAAATTTGTATTTCACAAATGTTATTAATTGTCTTCATAATGTTAACCACGTATAGTTAGCGGAAGACGTAGAAACGATATTCCGAAACGAATACGTATAGCGTAAGTCAAACGTTCGAATTAGAATAGAAACCCCACGAACACAAATTTGCTGTGGCAGGTATGAAATATAAACTCCGTTAATCGCTCGTTACACTTGAAGGACAGATGTTGAATGGGCCGAAACGAGCCGCCGCATAACAGCGTAGTTGCCTGCTAACTTCGAAAGAAGGTAGATGCGGTCCCTAGCACAACTTATAACACCGTCGAAAATCAGTGCGGACGTGAGAGCTTTGGTACACCCTGTTAAACAAACGGTAAAATGGAGGCGGTACAATTGGAGAGCGATCCGCCTTCACCAACATGCATAAGCAATTCATTAATAGTTTATATAGTTTTTATATAGTTTTTATATAGTTTTATATAGTTTATATATATATATATATATATATATATATATATATATATATATATATATATATTTGAATTACAAAAAAATAATAATAATAAAAAAATGTTGCATGGCGTGAGATTCGATCCAGCGACCTTCGGATTACGAACTCGAGCGCTTACCGCTGCGCCACGACGCTGTAGAAAATTATTAATCGTAGAGAGTATTTCACCGCAACGGTTTCTTCTAACTGTCGATTTTCTCGACAACAGCTGAGAAGTGCATCTTGGTGCTTTGCCACATTACACCTCTGGCCATGAGCTTTTATTATGCGCAGTATGAATCGAATCTGAATTTCACATTTGGCGGCCTCCCCTTGTGAGCAAAGTTTCGGGACAATCAGCCTATGACACTTGGCGAGTTCCCCTCGCTCGTCGAGTCGCTTCTTACGCCCGGCGAGAATTATGTATGCCTCCGAGTAAACTGCGCCACCTGGAAACACGGCGAGCGGGGATAAACACGTTTTCCTTCTTATAAGGCAACCCTCTACAGATAAAATTCATGAAGTGTTCTTCAGGTTGCCTCAGATATTTCAGAAATGTTTCTTGCGTCAGGCCTGCCGCATATGCAAAACGTAAATATTTCATTTCATGTAATATTTATCAGGATAAGACATGACAAGAGTGGACCAGTCCCTTCTGAGAAAAATTAGAGATTTTAAGTTGCTCCACTATGTAATGACACGGGTATGGGCTTGCGATCTCTCTTTTATGCCATCGATTTCCGTGTTACACATACTTGGCCACTGCGTTGTGGCTGCCATCGTGGAGGAGGCAGTCTGTTTCCTGCCAGCGCTGTTTCCGCAGCCAATATTAACCGCGACGAATCATTCAGTCAACGCTAAATGGCCCATCTGGCTGAGGCAGACAAGGGCGCTATAATAGAACTCCATGCAGAGGGATCTTCAAATGCCGACATAGCAAGAACTATGGGTCTTCACAATCGACGGTAGCCAGGTGGATCAGACGAAAGGAAGAGAGTGGTAACTTGAATGGGAGGCCTCATGGCCGTCGCCGCAAAACAACAGCAGCTCAGGATCAGCAGATACGCCGTTTCAGTGAGAACCACCCATTTGTCAACGCACGACAAATTCAGCAAACTTTGGGTCTCAATGTTAGCAGTAAGACCGTCACTCCTCGTGTAAGGGAAGGTGGACTGAGAGCAAGAAGCGCTGCTGTGAAAGAGACATTGACTGTTTCCCAAAGAGAAGCTTGCCTTGCTTTTGCTACTGAAAATGGCGACAAACCTTTCCAGTTTTGGAGGCGAGTGATTTTCACGCACCAAAAAGTTTTCTCTACGGCATCATCCGGAAAAGTACTAGTTTACCGGCCTAAATGTGCTAGGTATAATCGAAAATATATTTACAGTTGCCGAAGGAGTGGCAGGTTGTCGGTGCCGGCCGGTGTGGCCGTGCGGTTCGAGGCGCTTCAGTCTGGAACCGCGTGACCGCTACGGTCGCAGGTTCGAATCCTGCCTCGCGCATGGATGTGTGTGATGTCCTTAGGTTAGTTAGGTTTAAGTAGTTCTACGTTCTAGGGGACTGATGACCACAGATGTTAAGTCCCACAGTGCTCAGAGCCATTTGTAGTCGGTAACGGTATGGGCGTGGATATCGGCCGAAGGGTGTGGGCTCCTGTGGGAAGTGGAAGGAAGATTCGATGCGCGCAATTACATATCAATTCTGGAGAACGTGATGTTGCCTGCTGTGGCAGCAAGATTTGGCGATGATCAGATCATGTTCCAACAAGATCGCTCGTCTATTCATATGGCACGTGTGGTTAAGAGGCGGGTCGACGACCATAGTAATATTACTGTAACGGAATGGCCACCTAAAGGAGCTGACACGAATCCCATTGAGAATATCTGGGCAGAAATGGTCAGAGTAATACGAGAAAAGGGCAGTCACCGTCGACTCGCCGACAGCTTTCTGATGTGATTCATGACGCTTGGAATGAGTTACTTGAATCTCCTAGTTATGTGGCTCGAGTTGTGGGCTCAATGCCCAACAGACTTCGAGCTGTTGTGGAAGCCAAAGGAGGCTTCACCAATCAGCTGTTTCAAGCTTTGTTTCTTTCTTCTTCGTCTTTTTTTTTTTTTTACTTACAGACGTATATTTTATATAATTTCAAGGAAACGCAGTAAATGGAATGTGGACTGATTTTTGAGGCTTCATTTTGTGACGGCTAAACAGTGCTGCATCATGGGACCCGCTATTTGTCCACATGTGGCTGAACATCAGAGGTGTAAAAAATTTTGAGGTGCCGAAGTTCTCTGGAAGAATAACGTCTTTTAGACAAGGAGATGATTTTTAGTTCATTTCATTTTAACCATTCACACTATGATTTGACATTCTAATCTTTGATTTCATTTTATTATTATGTATCTTTTCTCCAGTGAAAGTCAACGGTAGTAAGTTTCAAGATATGAAGAATAACTGGAAGTTTCTAATTTGTGGAAAGCGTATTTAACAGTTAATATTTTCGACAAATCTGTAGTTATAGGACATATTAAGAAGCGAGTCAAAAATGGCATTGTGGAATGATCAGGTTGGTCTCTAAAGGGTAACGACGATAAAATAGCAAATATGAAACTATGGGTAACAACTATTGTTGATGGTGAGGAGCCATAATCGATATGTCACTTTTCCGTAATTGTATTTCTGAAGTTTATCGTCAATCCTAGGACTGACACCGATACTCTGTTTTACGTAAAGAATACAACCTTCAAAATTTATTTAGCAGCGCAGAATATTAAATAACAGTTTATAGATCAGGAACCTAATCCAACTGCCTTTAATTTTATTTTCACGGATGACATTGAGACAGTAAATAACAAGAGAAATAAGAAAACTCTCAGAATCAATATAGAGAATTCAAGTATCATGTGAATTCAAAAGTTTGCTATAATAGCGATTAATTGCTTTTTACAGACCCCTTCATGCCTACGTTTTCCGTCAGACAGACAATGTTTGAAACTAGGACTAACGAGGTAAACAATTTTTCCACAAATTGTCAAATTGGAAGTCGGAGAGCCAGTTACATAAATTACGATGACAACAAACGTTTTTCAAGTAAACTGATCACAGGAGGCATCCAACGCATTTATTGTGAGTTACATGCACAGTATGTAAACTGGCAACGCCACCAACACACAATACCACTAACAAGGGAACATCCCCATCGCACCGCCCTCAGATTTAGTTATAAGTTGATACAGGGGATAGGCCTTGAAAAACTGAACACAGATCAATCGAGAAAACAGGAAGAAGTTGTGTGGAAGTATGAAAAAAATAAGCAAAATATACAAACTGAGTAGTCCATGCGCAAGATAGGCAACATCAAGGATAGGGTGAGCTCAGGAGCGCCGTGATCCCGTGGTTAGCGCACGCAGCTGCGGAACGAGAGGTCCTTCCGTCAAATTTTCCCAGGAGTGAAAAGTTTAATTTTTATTTTCAGACAATTATTATCTGTCCGTCCGTCTGTCCGATGCGAGGTAACCGCGCCGTAGTATGATGACGCTACACCTAAAAAACATCGAAAGACATGACGTCAGTCGACTATAGCGCACGGAAGAGAGAGTATTCCTGCTAATGAGGCTCCCTGGCTGGCAGTTAACTGTTCGCTACTTTGGACGAGAGTGCATTAAATACGTGCGATGCATTGCGTGGGCAATATGAATCCAGCAAATATAGCTCGTGACTCCAATAACAATGTCAATGAATATTTTCCGAACTGTAAGGCATCGGAAAGTTCCTTAAGGGATCGAACGATTGTCGAACATTTGTATGATTATTTCCTACATTTGTTGAATAACAGTACGTGTGGTGATGATTGTCTGAAAAAAAAAAATCAAACAACTAACCCGAGGGAAGCCTTAATCCAACGACCTCTCGTTCTGCAGCTCCTCACGCTAACCACGCGACCACTGCGCTCCCGTGCTCAAGCTATCCTTGATGTTGCTTATCATGCACACGGACTACTCAGTTTGTTTGGTTTGAATATTTTTTTCATAGGTCCACACAACTTCTTCCTGTTTTTCGAATGATCTGTGTTCAGTTTTCAAGGCCTATCCACTGTGTCAACTTATAACTAAATCTGAGGAGGGTGCGATGGGGAGGTTCCCTTGTTAGCTATGAAACAACTGTAGCAAAACGGAGCATCCTCGTTATCCATGTGATGGATAAGACGACTAATTCGCAACATAAATGTCAATGTAAGCATCAGTTTCTGTTGGAACGTGCTTCCCGGACCAAATAACATACATTTCCTACGTCTTCAATGCGAATCATGTAGCAAATGTAATTTAAAGGACATAAAAATATCGAGTGAATTTACTAAAATAATTATGAACCACTTGAATTTGCATTCAACAGGCAATGTTCAGAAGTCTGGTGTAGGAGTACTGCATGCTCTAATTCGAAACAACAAAAATCAACAGAGTAACTATTATTGAACGTCATCAGGTCACTCATCGAGCATTCCTATGCAGTGCTGTTACTGGTGACGTGTTATGATGCCTTTATCGTTAACTTCCTAAGAAGAAATGAAAGGCTGAGCCCCACCAAAAGACGTAAACTCGAGGAGAGAGTTGCGTGAACATATTATTTTACATCTGATAAATCCAAAAGTGTGTTTTGGGCTACGAATTCTGCCCCCAGGGTGTGTGCAACACAGCTGGAATTTGTTGCCAACAACTGAGTCACCTTTCGGTCACAGTGTAAGAAAATCGAGCAACAAAACTACATCACCTGTGCTACTGCATGATAACGCACTATGTTGATTTGAGAAACAAAACTATCCAGGAGATTGATAGGAAAGTCGTCTCTCAGGCACATTTGTATTGATAGGGAAGTCCTCTCTCAAGCACTTGTCCCTCTCGTCATATATTTGTAAAATTTTACCTTTCCCACTCTAGATCGATCAACCGTCAAGGCAATTCATTTCTAGACGAAAATACTTTTAAAACTACTCTTGTTTATTGACATCGTTAGAACAAGTAGGTTTCTACAGGCGTAGAATTTGTAAACAACTTTAGCATTGTCATATCGTTTTAGATATCGTGAAAGAAAATTCTGCTGCTAATTAATTTCTCTTTGATAATTACTGTTGCGTTTAGTAAACTAATGGAAAATGCAATTAAAATATTCACTGTACTAATACAAACTAAAGTCAGCTTAATACAGAAACATCACGACGGCAGTCTATCTTAATAAAGCATTAAGTTTCTGTGAGACAATTGGGCTTATTTTAACACGAATTAGTAGGATATTACAGACTTTACACTTAGAAAAGATCTGTATTTATTTCATTTCCTGTACCATTCGTAAGTGTTATGAAAATGGGGCTTTTCATAGATAAAATTATGTATTCACAACAACAAAAAAATGTCGGCAGAAAACAAAAGTGGCATTATGAATCTGGCAGTACCGTAAGGTTTTCACTCTGACACTAAGAGTTACTGAAAGTAGCAAGAAGAATTTTGCTCGAGCGTTGTCTTACGATTCCCTTATTAAGTTTTTATCTGCCTGCTTGTAGCTGTGCTACAAAAGAATTAAAAATCTGGCTTTCAGCAAGTCTCGAAAGGCGAACAAAAGCAGCTTGCACCTGGTTACTAAGTATGTTACCTGGGGACTGGTTTTTTCTTAAAGCGGGAAGACATCCTTTTGTGGTTCAATTGGCAAATGTCAGTCAGACGTGTGACGTTAGTCTAAGCGTTTCGGTGTGTTGAATTTGTACCAATGATTTTTCTACACGTTTTTTCTGTCCCAAATAGAGTTGAAGTCTCCCATTAGTATTTTCACGTCATCTTGGTGAATTTTGCTCATGGTATTTTCGAGTGTGTTCCAGAATTTTTCAACATTGTCGGTGTTTTTCTTATTTTCGATGTTGGTGGGTTCAAATGGTTCAAATAGCTCTGAGCACTATGGGACTTAACTGCTGTGGTCATCAGTCCCCTAGAACTTAGAACTAGTTAAACCTAACTAACCTAAGGACATCGCACACATCCATGCCCGAGGCAGGATGCGAACCTGCGACCGTAGCGGTCGCGCGGTTCCAGACTGTAGCGCCTAGAACCTCTCGAACACTCCGGCCGTCGATGTTGATGGGGACACGTGCATTGATGAGTGTATATGTTTTACTGGGGCTCTGAATGACCATAGTCATAAGTCGCTTGTTGACGGGCCAGCCGCGGTGGCCGAGCGGTTCTTGGCTCTTCAGTCTGGAACCGCGCGACTGCTACGGTCGCAGGTTCGAATCCAGCCTTGGGCATGAATTTGTGTGATGTCCTTAGATTAGCTAGGTATAAGTAGTTCTAAGTTCTAGGAGACTGATGACCTCCACTGTTAAGTTCCATAGTGCTCAGAGCCATTGGAACCTTTTGATTGTCGATCGGTGTGAATTCTTTGGCAGAGTTGATAGATCGGTGTTCGAGAAATGCAATGCCGAAGATTGGTACGCCTTTCGTTACCTTTTGTTGTATTCTGCTCTTGAAGATGCAATGGTTTCCCTAATACACGGTTTCATTGTCAGTTAGTCGTGGTTCTTGAAGTGCAAGGATGAGAATTTTTTGTCGGTCCATTTCTTTTGTGAAATTATTTAGTTTTCGTGTTTGGATCAAGGTACCGATGTTTACTTTTAAATGCATGTTTTTTGCTTGTAGGGAAATTTACCAGAGATCTTCGATATTCTCTGTCGTGCTAACCTGGACTCCCCAGAATCCGAAAATCCAACTGCCGCCTGTCGACAGCCGGGTTGTGTACCACCTGGGATAAAGTTGACTTTGCTTGCATAGTTTACGTTTGCTTGTGTTTCATTGGTTGTGCTTGGGTGATACCAGGACCGGACAGGACCAGAGGGTGTTGAAGCCTTTGAAAGCAAATATTTTCAGCCAAGCTCATTGAGCTAACACGGTGACCAGAGTAACGGTGATTTTCACTCAGACGTGTCTGGATTTTGCGTTCAACGGATTGAGTAGCCGTTCAGGATTGTGTTAGTATTTGGTTCACCCCTAGTATTTGATTTCCTCGGTACCACCCATATGGGGGAGGGTTTCCACTATCCGCCACACGCGATTATTATTATTATTATTATTATTATTATTATTATTGTCATTATGTCTCAGCAAATCCCATATGGTGTATCTTCCCACCACTGAAATAGATGTGTATTGTTCGATTCAGTATTTCCATCACATAAATGTGGTTTATAATTACGTTACATTGCTACTAGTAGACATATTTCTCACTTTTTCTTAGACAGTTGCTACCTGTTACTCCATCATAGGAATTTATGTGCGAAGCATTGTTGAAATACAGACGTTCAAATTATCCGATTTCTGTAATTTCATTTCGATACCAGATCGTTCTAATCGGATTCAGCCAGGTAGTCTTAATGTGGATATCCGACCACGACTGTCATCATATGATAGACTGTGTAAACCACATTCTTTATCGGACTGTTGAATATAGATCACTTATCTATGACAGGACCTGAATTCTTAAACACTGTGGAAAATAATAATCCGATGTGCTTATTACAAATACGTTATTCCAATATAAATATGTGAACTAACGAGATAACAGTTTATTTACAGGAGCAGAACTAATGTTCAAATGTTCAAATGTGTGTGAAATCGTATGGGACTTAACTGCTAAGGTCATCAGTACCTAAGCTTACACACTACTTAACCTAAATCATCCTAAGGACAAACACACACACCCATGCCCGAGGGAGGACTCGAACCTCCGCCGGGATCAGCCACGCAGCTCATGACTGCAGCGCCCCTGACCGCTCGGCTAATCCCGCGCGGCTACTAAAAGTATACTCGTCCACAAAACCCATGTGGACAATTATCTGATAATCGGTCAAGCTTTGCTTTGTCGCAGCTCTTTAGGATACAAGTCCATTTACTTTCAGGCTCTTACATACAATTCTTGCAATGCAAGGTAATTGAAAAAACTCATCCACTCGACGCCAACTGAGGAACTGACTGGTGCATGTGTTGTTCAACACACAGTAGTTGTCACCCTCACTGGAATCAATGAGTGTGCGTGTGTGTGTGTGTGTGTGTGTGTGTGTGTGTGTGTGTGTGTGTGTGTGTGTGTGAGTGAGTGAGTTTTCGTGTTAATGCACAATCTGAATCAATACTATTAAAATCAGACAGACAACCGGGCATCAAATATGACTGTAAAGTATGTTAATGCGATGGGAAGTTACAAACTGAATTTTCACCTAACCCACGTCCTGCATATTACGTTAAGTAAGATGTATTAACTCCATAGTATCGTTAGCAGAGAGTGCGCTCTTGTTGTCGAGGCCTGCGACAAGCGCAGCGATCAGCACTGCCCAATGCCGCCGCGATTTGTTTATGTTGGCTGAGCGTGGACACTGCAGCAGACGCTTCGCCATAAACAGAAAGAAATCACCTTGGCTCTGACTGCAGTGAGCGGATATCACTGCCTGCGTGTTCTTATAGTAACCAACGTGAGACTCTA